>NC_133664.1:20103943-20204971 GCF_037893015.1 Macrotis lagotis
TTTGAGCATCTGGAGTGTTCCTCCACAATTTTACGTTTTCCAGAGGGCCTCGAAGGGATCGGGAGGACACTGTTTTCATGCTTTAAGATGAAAAAGAAAAGGAAAAGAAAAGGAAATATACCATAGAAGAAAAAAGGGAAAATGGGAGACAACTTAATATTTCACTTAATAGGGGTGAGCAAGATGAAGACTATGTTAAACACAGAGGAAGGGGTGGGGTAGCAGGCATCAAACAAACCTCACTTTCATCTGAATCACATAAAGGAAGTTTAAATACACAGAGTTTAGAATATAGGAAAAGGGGCAGAGCCAGAAAGCTAAAAGGGAGTAGGGAGGTGGAATATGAGCTTAAAGAAAGAGTAAATGATGCAGGCGGGGCAAGGGAAAAAGAAAAAGGGCAGTGGAGCAGAAACAGATTATGAATATTAACCATACTCCTCTTTCACTACCTTCTTTGTAAAGAGGGCAATGAGGAGGGGAGGGGAGAATACAAGAAGACAGACAGAGGAAAATAGCATAATAAATCATCATAAGCATTCACATGAATGGGATGAATTCACAAAAGAGGAGAAACTTAGGAAATAGAATCAGATTATGTTGCTTATAAAGTACAATTAAAACAAAGACTCAGAGTTAAAGTAAGTGGCTAAAGCAGAATCTTTTATGGTCAGGCAAACTCAGAAATACGCAGTTATCCATCCTGATCTCTGACAAGATTACATTAAAATTAGTCACAACTAATAGAGATAAACATGTGAACTAAATTACAACTGAAGATACCATAGATAATGAATCAGTATCAATATTTTACATATATGCCCTGAATGGTATAACAAGTAAATACCTGGGGCAGCTAGGTGGCGCAGTGGATAGAGCACTGGCCCTGGAGTTGGGAGGACCGAAGTTCAAATCCCGTCTCGGACACTTAGTAAGTACCCAACGTGTGGCCTTGGGCAAGCCACTTAACCCCATTGCCTGGCAAAAACCTAAAAAAAACAAACAAACCAAAAAAAGTAAAGTAAATACCTGAAGGCAAAGTTAAACTTCAGGAAGAAAGGGACATTAAAAGTATAATTGCATGTAAGGATAATGTTTGGTTTTTTTTGAAGACCACAACATTAAGGAGGTGATGCCATGACAAGCACGTGAATTGGATTTGAGTGAGGTGAGGGCTGTGCTAGGTCATCAGCCTCACTTTCTCCTCCAGAGTCATCTGGGTCCAGTGGCCAGATAGGAATCAGGATGCCTGGAGATGGCCCTGGATGTGAGGCAATCAGAGTTAAGTGACTTGCCTAAGATCACACAATTAGCAAGTGGCAAGTATCTGTCATTGAATTCAAACCCCTGTCCTCTTGAACCCAAGGCTGATACTCTATTCACTGTGTCACCCAACTGTCCTAACTGCATGTAGCACATCTTTAAAAACTGACCATGGGGGTGGCTAGGTAGCATAGTGGATAAAGCACCGGCCTTGGAGTCAGGAGTACCTGGGTTCAAATCCGGTCTCAGACACTTAATAATTACCTAGCTGTGTAGCCTTGGGCAAGTCACTTAACCCCGTTTGCCTTGCAAAAAAAATAAAAAACAAAAAACAAAAAAAACTGACCATGTATTAAGATATAAAAACTTCAAACAAATGCAGAGCCAGGATAGATCCCCACTACTGAGCTCTTTCCAAGTTTAAATTATATCATCATTGACTTCTCTTTAGGTGTGGCAGTTTAATCTGGCTTACATGAAAAACACATGAAAAAGAAGAGCCCAAGAGATTTTGTTAAATGATTTGCTAAGCCACAGGTATGGTATGTCTTCAATTCTTGACTTGCAGCAATGAATTCAAATTAGTCTGACTCGATTTGCTATTTTGATTTAAGTGATTATTGTTCCATCTTCTAGATGTTCATAAAGAACCTTTTAAATAATTATTTATAAACATTATTTCCCAGGAATAGTTTAATGCATATATCATATTGTTATATAGCATTGTAGTTTGCAAGCTATTCTCTTTTGATTTTTAATTGATTTTTTTGGCTTTTTTTAAATAAGGGTTAAATGACTTGCCCAAGATAACACAGCTAGGTAATTATGAAGTGTTTGAAGTCAGATTTGAACCCAGGTACTCCTGATTCTAGGGTGGGTGCTGTATCCACTGTGCCACCTAGCTGCCCCCATTCTCTCTTTTTTTTTTTATGAAATCAGGACATTTACCTTTCTCTAAGGCTGTGGTGCTTTTTCCATTTTCCATAATTTATTCAGACAAAAGAGAGCATATCTGTTGATTTGGGTATTTTAGGCACCTTGCAGTATCAATCAATCAATCAATATTCATTAATCTCCTACTGGCACCATGTATACTAAGTGCTAGAGAGAGAAAAAAACCAAAAATACAATCCCTGCCCTCAATGAGCTCACAATAAAAATAGGGGAGATAATATTTTCTCCAGATTGGGAACCAACATTTAAAATGAATTTCTAAGACTCCATTCCCTTAATAAACCTACTTGAACTCAACTCTATTCTAATTATTAACTCCTTTCATTTACCACTCAGCATTTTTTACGGCTCCTTTTTTTGGGGGTAGGAAGACCTCTAGGGGATCAGAAGATTTAGAGCCAAGTCCAGGCTCAGCTACTTAGTAGTCACATGGCACTGTGCAGGTTGCTCTCTTTATCTCATTCCAAAAAAAAAATAATAAAGAGATCCCAAAGAGAACATAAAAAAAAGGTCCCATGTGTACAAAAATATTTATAGCAATTCTTTTTATATTTGCAAAGAATTGGAAATTGAAGGATGCCCATCAACTTCTTAATGACTCAACAAATTGTGTTATATGAATGTGATGGAACACTGTTGTTCTGTAAGAAATCATAAGCAGGTGATTTCAGAAAAATCTGGAAAGACTTAATAGAACTGATGCCAAGAACACTGTATACATTGACAGCAACATTGTGTGATGATCAACTATGATGGACTTAGTCCTTCTCAGGAGTTCAATGATAGAAGCACAATTCTAAAAGACTTGGGATGGAAAATGCCATCCATATCCAGAGAAAGAACTATGGACTCTGAATACAGACCAAAGCATACTACTTTCACTTTATAACTTTTGTTTTATTTTTTTATTCTCATCCCCCTTTAATTCTGATTCTTCTTTCACACAACTAATTTTCATAACTAATATGAAAATATATTTGACATGATTGTACATGTAAAATCTTGTCAGATTACTCACCATCAAGAGGAGGGGAGGAAGGCAGAAAAATATGGAATTCAAAATGTTGCAAAAAATGAATGTTGAAAGCTATCTTTTCATGGAATCAAAATAAAATAATTTTTAAAAATAAGGATAATTTTACTTAAGTCTATCTCTACTTCAAGAGATACTGTGAGGGACATTTGGATATCCTAAAGGCATCTCAAACTTGACATGTCTCAAACAGAACTCAAAACTCAAACTCAGGGCGGCTAGGTAGTGCAGTGGATAAAGCACCTGCCCTGGAGTCAGGAATACCTGGGTTCAAATCTGGTCTCAGACACTTAATAATTACCTAGCCGCGTGGCCTTGGGCAAGTCACTTAACCCCATTTGCCTTGCAACCCCCCCCCCAAAAAAAACCTCAAACCCAGACTCAGAACCTTGCTGTCTTATTTTCCTCAGTTTCCCACATCACTCCTCACGTCCAATCTCTTGTCAAGTCATGCCATTTCTACTTACACATCACCTCTTGAATGTGTCCCTGTCTGTCCTCTGACACTGCCACCACCCTGATACAAGCCATCATGGCCTTACATCTGGATTATTTTGATAAGTCTCCGGTTGATCTCCCTTACTCAAGTCTCCTCCATTCCAAACTATCCTCCACTAAGCTGCCAAAGTGATTTTCCTAAAGCACCCCCCAAACACACACACATATACATTTTCATACATGCACACTCAATAAACACCAATAGGAAAGGGGAGGAGAAGAGGAAGGAACAAGTATTTATTGAGTGTGTTCTATGTACTAAACACTAATAAATGCTTTACATATATCTCTTTGGATCTCCTTGGTTTCAGTGGCTCCCTATTGCCTTCAGGATCAAATGTAAAACCTCTAATTGGCATTTAAAACTCTCCTCAATCCACCTCTTCCTACCCTTCAGTCTTCAGACTGCAGTTCCCTCCATACACTCTACAACGCAGACACACCAGCCTCCTGGCTCTTTGCACATGATGCTATCTCCTTGCACCATGCATTTTTGATGTTCCACCTATCTGTCCTGCTCCCCCTCTTCATCTCTCCCTCCTGAATTCTTGTGCCTTATTCAAGACTGTTCTTCTGAATGCCTTTCCTGGTCCCCTCTGTGCCACACACTTTGTATAACACAGGGAAGTGCTTTTGAAGCAATAAAGTACCAGAAGAACAGGAAATAGAGTTGGTTGGGGCATGGCATCTGCCAGCTTTTATTTAGATTCAGACTTGGTAAGAGAATAGCATTTAATGGATAGAAGATCAACCTTGGGGTCAAGAATAAACAAACTGATATACAAGTATTAAATCTCTACTGTATATATTGGGCAGTATATTGGGCCCTGGAGACACAAAATTATGAAAAAAGTCCCTGCCCTCAAGGAGATTATACTCTATGGGGGAGATGGCCTATACATAAATACAAAATAAAAACACCATCATTTTTAAGATGGGGAGGGGAGTCACCAGTAGCTGGAAAGAGTCAGGATGGGTTTCACGCCAGATAAGTTTTGAAGTGACTAGGGCTTCCACAAAGAAGAAATAAGGAAGGGTTGTATTCTAGGCATGGAGAACAGTTTGGGCAAATGTGTGGTGTTGGGAGATGGAATGTCACATGTGAAAATAGCAAGACTTATCAGTTTGGTTGGACTATAGATTTCATGAAGGGAAGAAATAAGCCTGGAGAGGTAGGTTGAAGCCAAGGGACCCTAAACTCCCCCCCCCCCCACTTCCCCACTTGCCTCTGATGTGACCTTGGGTAAGCTATTTAACCTAACCTGGGTAACTATCTAAGATGCTTAGTTGATGGGTGTCTGTGGAGGGAACTTGTAGCTTGGGTTCTTGCCTGATCTGCGCTGACGCTCTCTCTCATTACCTGGAAAGCCTCTCCCCCTCTCCCTTGTGTCACACCTCAGTCTGCCCAGAAACCTGCCTCTCAGTCAAGGCTGTTGACCAGAGACCTTGACCTCTGCTTAGTCCAAATAAATCCTCCAAGGAGCAGATCCCTGGACAGAGGTGGGGGAGGGGAAATCAGGTTCCTTCCTCTCCCCTCCCCCACTCCCCAAACTCCCCATGCATTTCTGGGCTGGAAAAAAATGATGCCTTTCTAGAAAGGTGGAAGCCCATGTCTGCTTTCCTAAACCAAGGACAGTTGTACTTTCCTTCCAACAGAGGGCAGTGTTTAGTCTTCTATCAAATCAGAAAGATTTCATGATCAAACAAAAAAAAGAATTTTTTTAAAAATTGTAATGAGGATTTTAATCACTGTGAAAGGTCTGAAAGGCTGGGTCAGCGTTTCCATGGTGAGCTCCTTTCCTCAGAGGTTTATTATAACTCAGCCACAAAAATATGCCTTATGCTAAGACTTGGCCATATGAGACACTGGTCATTGGTTGTTGTTGATATTTCTACTAAAGATCTGGCTTCCAAACCAAGTCAAAGAGTGATGCGGTAAAACTGACCCCTTGGGGGGCCATGTTCCCTGGCTGGCTGCCAGCCCCACTTGGCTCTCTGGACACACAATGGCACACTGATGGTCAGTTAGGTCCAGAGCTGCTGGGCATTCTGGGAATGTTCTGGATGGAAAGCCAAGCTCAGTCGTCCCAGTGGGGGTGCTGCTGAACAACTCCCCTCAGCGGCTTGGGCACTCACACCCGGGCTGGCCATGCTCAAGAGAAGGAGATATCCATTCATTCAACAGGCATTTAGGATTCACTTATTAAATACTCAGCATCTTGTGAAAAAACAAACCCTAAAACATCACAGAGTCCCTACCCTCAAGAAAGTAGAGGGAGAGGATAGCTGGACAGCAGTGGACTGTGATAGTCAGAGAGAGCCCAGATCTTACCTGGGTGTTAGCTACCACCTACACCATAAAGCAAGGCAAAAAATGCTACCTGAATCTGGAGGCAGCTAGGTGACTTGGTGGAGACAGAAAGACCTGAGTTGAAATTTGACCTCACCCTCTGGACAAGTCCCTTCACCCTATTTGCCTCAGTTTCCTCATCTGTAAAATGAACTGGAGAAGGAAATGACAAACCACTCCAGGATCTCTGCCTAGGAAAAAACCCCATGGGCAGCATTGGCATGCTATGGTCCATGGGGTCACAAAGCATCAGACATGACTAAATAACAGCAACTTTGGTTCTGCCTATCAGTTGAATCCCTTTATAAGTAGAACTAGGGAAGGTAGTTTGGGCAAATTAATGAATAAACTGATCTGGACCACTATTCCCCAATCAAACCAAAACCAAGACTTTTTCTCAGTTCTCCATAAGACCATCTCTGTAGAAATGATCATGCGTTGGTTTAGGTTTTTTTTTGGGGGGGGGAGTCTAAAAACAAAAGGACAAGAAAATTTTCAGAAGATTTTCCATACAGTACTTTGAAAACTTAAACATGCCATGTCATTTATCATCCTCGTCATCACCATCATTATATTCAATAATTGATTATAGCACTTTATTTCCTTTGATCTTTATAACCTATAATATATGACACAACACATGTGTTATTAAAGGTTTTATATATATATATATAAGTTGTAAAGATCAAAGGAAATAAAGTGATATATTTATGTATATAAAGGTGTTATTGATGTCATAAATCCGGAGGGTTCGGTAGTGCGCTGATAAATGTCTAACAACCAACTCTGGGCTGGAAGGAGAGGATATGCTACAGAGAGCTTGGGACTTGCCCAGAATCAGGGGCTGGTGTCTATTACTTATCATCAGACGTGAACCCTAGATCATCAACACAATAAACCCAACCCAGGCTTGGTTTCTGACAATTTAACACAGGGCTTTCCCAAGTTGGTTTGGGCTGGCTCCATCACACTGCTGCAGGAGTCTCCCATTTTACAGATTAACAAGGTTAAGAGAATTTAAACGTCTTGATCCACAGAGAGATCTGCTAACAAGTGGGAAAGGAAGGCTTCAAGCCCAGACCTCTCTTCTTCCAAGCTCAGAGATTTCTCCATTGGAACATGATGTTCCTCCCTAACCAATACCTTTCCTGTCAACAATCTTTCACTTCACTCTCTACCTCAGGAGACTCTTGTGAAGGGTAAATGAGATAATGTAGGTCAAGTGGTTTGCCAACTCTAACACCACAAAAATACACATTATTATTTTCTCTGGAAAAAAAAAAGAGTTTTTACTTGATCTTTCTCCACCCTTTCCAGAATAATCATTGAAAATATCCCAAGTTCTGTACCTACAAGGAGAGGGTGACACTTGTCCAGGCTAGAGAGAGTGAGCTACAAAGATGGAGCCACGAAGGATGCCAGCGCCCAGGAGACCAGACATGCCAGAACTGAAGCGCTTCTGACTCTGGGCCTGTTCTTGTTCCTTGAACCTAGAGCAGCATCTTGGGGAGAAATTAGGACAATCATATCAAACATAGACGTGACCCCTCATCAAGAAATTCCTTCTATCAGGGCAACTAGGTGGTGGGCGCACCAGTTAGAACACTGCTCTTGGAGTCAGGAGGACTTGAGTTCAAATCCGACATCAGACATTTTCTAGTTGAGTAATCTTGTAGGAAAGAACAAAAGAAAGAAAAGAAAGACAGACAGAAAATCAGGAAATGTGACCTTGGGTAAGTCACTTAACTTCTGTCTGAGGTCTGCCACCTAAGAAATGAGGATAATATCACCTTCTTCCCAACATTATTGTGAGAATAAAATGAGACAATATTTGTAAAGCACGTTCCATACCTTAGCAAACTACATAAATATTATTATTAATGCTGAATTTTTATTATTATATTATATATTAAAATATCATTATTAATCCTGAATTTCCAGTGGCTAGCCCCCATGTGCCCCTGGTATACTCAAAGTGCCCAAGTGTCATGAAAAAGGACCGAGAAATTGACTGAACCCTCTCCAAGCAAACTATAGGAAGCCAGGGCAAGTTTGTTGAGGACGCCTAGGCATGGCTGTGTTCTTATCTGAATTGTCTTCAGATGCTGGAAAGGGAGTGGAAAGGATAATAGTCTCACAGAGCTAGGTCAGCAAAGACCTGAAAGAGCCATCTCTAGTCTAAACCAGCCTTAATTTTATACTGGAAGGGTGGTGCAGTGGATAGGACAACAGTCCTGGAGTCAAGAGGACCTGAGTTCAAATCCAACCTCAAAGACTTAATAAATGTTTAGCTGTGTGATATTGGGCAAGCTACTTTAACCCCATTGCCTTGCTAAAAAATGAAAAATTTTTATACTCGAAAAAACAAAGGAAATTACATGACTTTCCTGAGTGAGGTCCATAGGGAGTAAAATGATGGGAAATTCAAGTGTAAAAGGCAGATTGGATATGTCCTGTGCTAGTCCAGATGACAGAGCAAGGTATAAATAACAAGGTGATAAATTTTGTCTCAGTATAAGAAAGTAATAAGGTAGCGGGTTCAAATCCTTCCTCACTCACTAGCTGTGTTTGCCTTAATCTATGGAGAAGAAAATGGCAAACCACTCCGTATCTCTGTCAAGAAACCCCAATGGGGTCGTGAAGAGTTGGACACAACTGCACAATAACATATACAATATATTTTCTAATAAGCAGAATTCTAGGAAATGGAAGGAGCTTCCTCTTAGTATTCAGGGTCAGTGAAGATGTTCAAGATTTCTTGAATAGAAAAAGCACTTTAGACAATTTTGTTGAATTGACTTGGTGGAATTGATAGTAGATAGTAGAAGCAATTCCTGCTAAGAATTGGGAAGAGGGTTAGACAGAGGGACCTCTAAATCACTTTCCCACTTAAGGCCCCCACAAGGCCTTGGTAGACCAGAGCACTCGGTTCCTCATCTTTAACCTCTGCAAGCTCCTTGAGGGCCGGACTCTTGGTTTTATTGTTTTTATTTGCTTGTTTGATTAGTTTGGAGTTTGGGGGGGTTTGGTCTTGGTTCTCTAGTACCCAGTACCCAGTATTAGGCTGTTGCTTGAATGATAAATTAAAAATTAAGCCAGTGGCATACTTGGTTGATTGAGCAAATGAGGGATTGGGCCCTTCCAGCCCGGGAAATGACTGTTCTTGGGTTTTACCTCTGAGGCTTGCAAGTCCAAAGTCTTTACAAAATCCCTAAGTGTTTTTTTCTCTTTTCCATTTACCAATATGCACAAGGGCAGGGCAAACACATTGCTCCAGGCTGTGATGGCTTAATTGATGGCCCAAAAGTGCTTTGGAAAGCTGGAAAATTGCCTCCTGTTAAGTTAATGGCATCATGCAAGCTTCACTGGGAAGCTGGGGTTAGCAGAAATGAGCTGCCTAAGATTGTGACTCTCCTGGGAGGATGACTTCTGTTTGCCTTCCATACGCCCTTCCCTGGTTTGGAACCTTGTTCATCCATTCCATAGCACATGTCTTGAAAGCTTCTGGGGAATGTGTCTACTCTGCCAAGTTAGGCTTGGAAACAGTGGAATATAGAACAAAATCAGCAAAATTATGCTGTAAGCATTAATTAAGGACCTATGGTATGCCAGATATTATACTAAGAGTATGTGGGGGAAGCAAGACAAAAACCAATCCCTGTTCTAAAGAGCTCACATTCTAATGGGGGTGGGGCAGCAGGCAACTATCTGAGAGAGTTAAGAATGAGCTTCTTTTTCCTCATTTCCTTCCTTTCTTCTCCTTCTTCTCCTTCTTCTCCTTCTTCTCCTTCTCCTTCTCCTCCTCCTCCTCCTCTTCCTCCTCCTCCTCCTCCTCCTTCTTCTTCTTCCTCTCTCTCTCTCTCTCTCTCTCTCTCTCTCTCTCTCTCTCTCTCCTCTTTTTCTTTCTCAGCAATGGGGCTAAGTGACTTGCCCAAGGTCACACAGCTAGCATCAAGTGTCTGGGGCTGAATCTGAACTCAGATCCTCCTGACTCCAGAACCAGTACTCTAACCACTACACCCACTAGCTACTCCTGAGATTTGAGCTTCTTGAAGAAAGTCAGAGAAGCCAGAGATGAGGAGGGACAGCTTCCCAGGCACAATGAACAGACAGAGAAAAGGAACAGGTGGCATGTTGTTCTCAAATAATAGCAGGAAGTCCATTCTCACTTGATCATCTCTAGAGAATGTGGAGGAGACTGAAATGGGGATTCGGAGATGGAGGCTCTAGATGGGAGTCCTTCTATCTCCCTAGGCCTTCTTTTTCTCATTGTAAAAAGGAGGGGTTGTGCTAGAGCAATCCTTATGGTTTCTTTCCAAAAATGACTCCAAATCCCAGGAATTTCCAGAAGTTCTAGTCTGGTTCCATCAATAAAAACCAAATAGCATCTTTCAAGATCTAACTGTGAATTCAAAGTCCTTGCCCTCAAAGAACTTACACTCTATTGAAGGAGACAACATGAACTCATATCACTATAACTACTTGCCCCACCAAAAAAATAGAGGTAATTTGGGGTGGGAGGATACTAGGTGCTGGGGGGCTAAGAAAAGACTTCCCATAGAAAGTAATAGTTGAGTTGAATGAACTTTTTTTTTTAGGTTTTTGCAAGGCAATGGGGTTAAGTGGCTTTCCCAAGGCCACACAGCCAGGTAATTATTAAGTGTCTGAGTCCGGATTTGAACTCAGGTCCTCCTGGCTTTAGGGCCGGTGCTCTATCCACTGTGCCACCTAGCTGCCCCTGAATGAACTTTTAAGAGGATTCTAAGAGAATTCTAGCCATGGAAGTCAGTCTGCATAAAGGCAAAAGCTAGTGTCTTATAAAAGGAATGGCAAGAAGACCAGTCAGGCTGGACCATCAAGTGTGGGAGCAGGAGAAATGGATACTAAGACCAGGAAGGTAGACTGTGATCTAATGGCCAAGAGCATTAAATGCCCAACAAAAATACTTGCCCCCACCCCTAACTCTGCAGTAGCAGAGGTTTGGCTTTCCAGATGTGCTACTTGCATATAACATCAAGAAAAAATTTTCTGTGTTAAGCAATTTTATTGAAATTTTTAAAAAAAGAATTCTTAATTAAAAGAGATGACTCACCAAGTGGGGAGGAGGGTTAGGTTCAGTTTTAGATTTGTTGAGTGTGAGATATCTAGTCTGAAATGCCTAATAAGCAACTGGTGGTTTGGGAATGAAGTTTAGCAGAGAAACTTGGGTTGACTCTAGAGATCTGAGAGCTATCTACATAGTGATAATGATTCACCCTGGGCAGAACCTGGGGAACATCCATAGTAAGGGGGTGGCACAAAGACGGCGCTTGGTTCTTGTCCTTCATTATCAAAGAAGACCGAAATGACATTCACTAAAGATAGTGACTCAATAAAGGAAACAGAGGAGTGTAAGAGGGGAGCCAAAAGAATCACAAAAACCTAGAGAAGAGACAGTATCTAGATGGAGAGGGTGACTAAGAATGGCCAAAACCGGGAGGAGTGAGTGAACATGCCATCGCAATTGGCAAGAGGACATCAATGGTTACTGTGAAGACAAAATTTTAGGAAGCACCTACTAAGCTAAGCACTGGTAAAAGACAATTCCCACTTTCAAGGAGCTTGACATCTAATGGGGTGGATCGCTAGGTAGGAAAAAGCTATTGGCAAAATAAATGGGAAAAAATCAACAGCACCATTTGGACAGGTTGGGAAAGGCTTCATTTTTTTTTTTTTTTGGTTTTTGCAAGGCAGTGGGGTTAAGTGACTTGCCCAAGGTCACTCAACTAGGTAATTATTAAGGGTCTGAGGCTGGATTTGAACTCAGGTTCTCCTGCTCTATCCACTGTGCCACCTAATTGCCTTAAGCCTACTTATAAAATGGAAAGGTTGAGGGGGGGTTAAACTGGAACTGGAAGGAAGCCAGGAGATCAGTCTCTATTGGACCATTGGTCATCTCCTTTGAAAAATCTTGGGACAAAGAGATCCCTTTCTGTCCTTGGTCCAAACAATCATTACTTTTGTCTTTCCCCCTATCTAAGGAGGAACATAGGGAAGGGGGAAAAACCCTAAGTGAAAAGAGAGAGGAAAGGATGTTGGATGCGGGGTAAGGGAACCTGGGTTTGGATTTTGCCTCTGGCATTTGTAACCTCACACAAGTTTTTTGACTTCTCTGTCCCACATCTGCAAGAGGAGATGGCTGCACCAGAATTGCCCGGAAAGTCTCTTCCAGCTCTGGGCCTATGAACTGTGTTCTTTTCCGACAGGGATGATAATAGTTGGTGGAAGGGAATACAGTGGAATGGGGGCATTTCATAAGGTTCGGAATGGAAAAGTAACCGAAGGAGGGCAGCTCTGTATCTGTTGGAAACCCAAGGAAATCTGCACCCTCTGAAAAGAAGACAAAGTGTGGGCAATGACTGTCATCAGATTACTAAGAGGGGACAGCGAAGGAGGCTGGAATCTAGAAGTCCAACACCTCAGACTGTGAGAGACCTTCTTTCAGCACTAGTAATCTCTCCCAAGTTGAGTTTATTGTCCAACTCAGTTTGCCAGAGAGGATTTCAGTTTGGCCAGGACAATGGCTATGGGAATAGTTTTCTGAGAGCTGCTTCTGGCTCCCTCGCCATCTTCCTTCTTGAATGTGGGCAAGTCACCAATTCATTTAACCTTCACGCAGCTCAGTTTCTGATTCTTTTTTAATCTAGTACATAACTGGGGGTGGGGAAGCCAAGGGGGAGGTGGTAACTAGAACTCTCTCCTGGGTCTTTTGAACAATGAACTAAGATCCTCAGTGACCATCCGTTAATGAAAGAGCCACCTAAGAATATGTTAGTCTATTTTTCTGCTTTTCCATAGTTTCTTTCTTGGCTATTTTGTTTGCAGCAGCAAGGATAAAGGAAGGGTCACCGTTTTAATGCCTATAACTGGAAGGCAAGCTGCCTCGGAGTGCAAAGAAATGAAGATGGTGGGGTGAGGTGCTCTCCATCTTGATGGAATGACTCCTGTGTCCAGAGGCTGGACAATAGCCAGCATTTTAATAACTAGTATTTATATAGTTTTTAAAAGTTCCAGAGGCTTTCCAGATAGCTCATTTGAACCTTCCAACAACCCTGAGAGGCGGGTGATTATTATCATCCCCATTTTACAGTTAGGAAAACTGAGGTAGGCAGAAATTAATGATTTACCCAGGGTCACATAAGCTAATCACTATTTAAGACTGAATTTGAACTCAGTTTTTCCAACTCACTCCCTCTAAGCTACCCTTTTCCCGTATGGTTTCCCCCTCTCATGAAGACTGTGCTCCTGTCTCTTCTCAATGGCCAACCAGAATCATGGCTCCCGGCTAGCCCTGATGGATGTGCCTTTTCCAAAAATATTTGCGAATTAAGGAAGCTTCCTCCTTTCTCTCCTCACCACCCACTCCTTTGGTCTAACTTCTCTCTTAGAAATTCTTATCTTCAGAATCCTGTACTGGTTTCCTGTTTCTTCCCTTTGTGTTCCTGACTGTGAAACCTCTCTGCCCACTTCTTCATATTACTGCCATTCACTTGTACTGCTTTTGGCAGATCTGGAGAGTCAGAATCATTTGAAGGGGCCATTTGGGGTCCCTCATTAAGCAGAAAGGAGGGTGGTAGAGACTCCTCAAGTCCAGACATTCCTAGGGAGCTGGAAGCAGATTGTCAGGCCAGATTCTTTGGAGCTTCCGCTCTCTGCCTTTCCAGGCAGACATCCGGGGGTGTTGGATTAGAGGAAGACTGAGAAAGAACCAATGTCCCAGTTGAGGAAGACATTAAGATTCTGGAATTTTGCCCAGAAGAAGAACCAGGAGGCCAAACCACTCTGTCCCCTGAAGGAAATTCTACTTTTCAGGATGCAAACTCCAAAAGGCAAAATTTGTCTTCCCGGGATTTAGGCATCAAACTTTGTATTTAGAGAACAAGGGGAACAGGGAATGAAAGGCCTTTGACATATTTCGAGGAAAAACACTTTGTCTTCAGTTCCTCTGAGAGAATCTTTATAACTACTTTATAAATACTGATGAACTCTTCCTTGAAACTCCGGAATGCTACATGGGGGTGGGGCATTTCCTCTTTTTTAAAAAAAGTTACCATTTTACTTATGCCTTTTGTTTTTACTTTGCAGTAATTTCCTGACATGGGTTACTCCCTGTTTCTCCCCCTGCCCACCCCCCCACACACTCTCACACCCAATGAACCTTCCCTTATGACAAAGAAAAACAGCTCAAAAAACCCGATCAATATATTGCCCATGTCTTATTATATATGCAGCATTCAGCAACCATAGTCTTCCACCTCTCAAAGGAAGGAGGTTCCATTTCTTCTTTACAAATGGAATAAACAAATCCGGTCTCAGACACTCAATAATTACCTAGCTGTGTGGCCTTAAGCAAGCCACTTAACCCCATATGCCTTGCAAAAACCTAAAAAAAAAAAATGGAATAAACAGAAGAAAAGATATTATTTTTATTATTCCTAGAGTTTAACACAGAACTTTATACAGTAATTGCTCCATGGATATTCTAGAAGCAGAAATGAGATTTTTACATGACCAGGGAAAGTCAGTGGCCAGTTGCATTCTGAGGATATTACTTTGAGACACATTTCTTTCTCATCAATAAATTTCTCTCTGGTTGGGATATTTCATAGCAAGTCCCTCTTCCCTAAAGTCCCTCAAAACTGTAGTGGACAGGGTCAAGGAAGATGGGTACCAGAATTTAGTAATCCATGGTACTTGGAGCCTGCGTGCCGCTCAATGGTACAAATTGTCCAGACTCCATTTCTGTGGAGACCGTACATTTGGATGTGGAGAAGTGGCATCCCGAGCTAAGGACTTGGAATGGTGGGAAGACTACGAAGAGGTGTGAGGCTTTGAAAGGGGGAGTGAGGGCTGGCAGAGGCAAGGAGGATTCAGTCAGCAACGTCTGTATCCTAGAGCAGCAATCTTGATGGTCCTCAGGGCTGAGCTCAGAGGAGACAAAGAATAGTCGACTCTTCCCTCCCCTGTCTACCACATCAAGACAGCCATTTTCTCATTACCTTCATTGGTTTTCTAGGGGGTCTCAATGTAATGGAGGTTATTAGGGGATCGCTTCTCCTCCCTGGTCCCCTTTTAACCCTTGAGAGAAATGAGCTGGGGCTCAGTGCTGAAGGACTTTCATTGATTCAGTAGAGGCTTGTTGGTCCCAAGTCCCCTCTGATGGGAGTGGAGAATGGATGGGGAATCATGGGAGGGGGTTGGACTGTATTGAATAGTATAGGCCACTGATCAGGAAGCGATGCTCATTTACAAAGGGGTAAAGATTTCTGACATCACTCTCTCTCTCTCCTCTGTCCATAAATATGTCAGAACTCTTCAAGTGGGGCAGCTAGTGGATAGAGCACCGGTCCTGGAGTCAGGAGGGCCTGAGTTCAAACCTGGCCTCAGACACTTAATAATGACCTAGCTGTGTGGCCTTGGACAAGCCACTCAATTCCTTCTTCAGGATAGGGGAGAAAGGGAAGAGAAGCATAAGGAGCATGTTCTGTCTAGATGAACCTGAGATCGGGCTTCAGTTCTCTGGCTGCTTCCTCTGATTTATGTTTCTTTCCCTGAACACAGGTGACCAAACAGAAATTCTAAACCATGGATGTTCTTCCCCTTTGTGGGGCACCTAGGGGGCACGGTGGAAAGAGGGCTGAGCCTGGAATCAAGAAGACTCATCTTTATGAGTTCAAATGTGGCCTCAGACACTTAATAGCTAGCAGTATGACCCTGTAAAATGAGCTAGAGGACCCCAAGTGGGGTCCGAGAGAGTCAGACTTGGCTTAAAAAAAAGACAACAAAAGTTTTTGTGGATCGTGAATTTAAAAAGTCCAAAGCACTTGGGCTCCAGGTCTAGCTGCCTAGCAGGAGGGGATCCCCATAAGAAATTCTTGGAAGAGAAGATGACTAGGAGGATGAGTTAAAGTCATGCCCTGGCTGGCCAGAAGAAACAGCCCTTGAGCTAGCTGCTTAGACAGTGGAAACCCAAAGGGGGGAATGGTGTTCGGTTAAACTGTCCAACTAAACAGTTCTTGAGGTCATGTTGTGAACCCCAACCTTCCTGGAGAGCGTATTAGAAGAGATGAGCTACTGTTTCAGATTTAAGTTGTGGTCAGTGAACTTTTGTGAGTCTTTTGTGATTTTAAGTATTTTTCTGTGATAGAGGAGATAGGTGTTCTTTGCCTATTACCTACAAATCCATATTGAGGTCCCACGGGACCTAAGGCTCATAAATAAATCACAGACACACATTTATAGGTATCTGTTGTCTTGGAATGTAAGTTGTCTGAGATAGAGACAGTTTATTCTTTGTATTTGTATCTTCAACTCTGGGAAAGAAAAGAAATCATACTTCTTCACTGATTAACTGGAGAATCCATTTCATTCCTATGTTCTATGGTTATTTTATATGTTTAATAAAAGGGGGTGAGGGCATTGCACTAAGTGGTCTGGCAAGTCCATTCTTTGAACCTCTCTGGCCTCTGCTGACTTAGCCTTGGCCAGGCCCATTAAGGAACAGAAAGAGCTGTTACTAATGGCTGGTGGATAAATGGTCGGGTCGCTTCCTGATTACCTTCAGGCAGCTCTGGTTGTTTGTGGATTCAAGGTCAGAACAGGGGGCTCCGGAAGGGACAGACACATCATGTGGGCTCCCCTGCAAATTTCCCTGACGTGAGCATGTCTCTGTATATTTTCTCTGGAGTTCTGACTGGTGGGAAGACAGCCAGAAGGTTAGGGAGCCAGATCTGCTTTTCCTGCTTTTGTCTAGGTATTGTCCTTGGTGCCCCCCTGCTGAGAGGGGTGAGGAAAGGCTAAAATCTGGAAGATGGATGCTAGATACAACTTAGGGGTGTTTCTGCTCATGAAAATTGTTCTGAGACCCCCCTCATCCTCAGGTCTATTTGAGATCCCCAGAAGTAGCAAGAACTTGGCAGTGTTTTAAATGAATATTTGATTTATTATTAAAAATTATTTATAATGAATAATAGTAATACTATTTTATATTAATAATAACACCTAGTATCCATTTAGTATTATAAGGTTTACAAGGAGGATTTCCTTTGATCCTCATGACAACCCAATGATCTAGATGCCTGCTATTGTCCCATTTTACAGATGAGAAAATTAAATTTAAGAGTTGTGACTTTTTTTTTTAGGTTTTTGCAAGGCAATGGGGTTAAGTGGCTTGCCCAAGGCCACACAGCTAGGTCATTATTAAGTGTCTGAGGCCGGATTTGAACTCAGGTACTCCTGACTCCAGGGCTGATGCTCTATCCACTGTGCCACCAAGCCATCCCAAGAGTTGTGACTTCTCATATAGCTAATAAACATCTGAGACAGGATTTGAAGTCAGTTCTCCCTGAATCCAAGTACAATCCTCTATCCATTATTCTGCCTAGCCATCCATCAATCAATCAGTAATTCAAACTTGTCAACTCTTCATTTTACATCCCTTCCTCTGTTGTTAGTGGTTGATGATATCAAGATGTGACTCATTATCAGTGATCAACTGGTGTGGTATAATCCATGGACTCTGTAGGAAGACCTAGAGTCAAATCCTGCTTCGGATGCCGAATGACTGTGAGACCCTGGGCAGGTCACTTAACTTTTCAGGATCTCAATTTCCTCATCTGTAAAGGGGAATGATGATGATGATGATGATGATGATGATGATGATGATGATACCAATAATAATACCTGTAGCCCTTTTCTCCTAGGATTGTTCTTTGGCTCAAATGAGACAATGGATGTGAATGATTTTTCCAGTTATTATTTACATTATTATTTACATGTGTTGGCTCTGAGACCCTGGATAAGTCATTTGGCTTATTGTCCTGAGCGATGTTTTATACTGTTAGGGCAGGAAGTATCCATCCAAAATTCCTTACACCTATGAAATCACAATTTCAACCAAAACATTTAAATTTCGTTGTCTGTCATGGGATTCCTAGTCACCAGTCTTTAATAATGCAACCCCACATTTCCATTGGGATTACAAAACACTTTTTTTTTAAGGGTGGCCCTTTGGTGGAAGTGGTA
This sequence comes from Macrotis lagotis, assembly GCF_037893015.1. Taxonomy (NCBI): domain Eukaryota; kingdom Metazoa; phylum Chordata; class Mammalia; order Peramelemorphia; family Peramelidae; genus Macrotis; species Macrotis lagotis. The sequence goes on from NC_133664.1 coordinate 20,122,102, forward strand.
CAGGTATAATTAAACCCATTTCATAAGCTGAGAGATTGAGGCTCAGATGGGTTAATAATGTACCTCCAAAGGATTACACAATACATATAAGAGGTGGACTAGGAATCCAGGCCTCTCCTGACTCTCTCTGTCTTAGTCTCTTCCCACACCCCCAGCCCCCCACTATGCCTTCCTTTAAATAGCTTTTGCCATGGACTCTGGTTAAGGATCAAGGAAAACATTTAACAGAGCTGGTGACACTGAATGGGTCATGTGTGTATATGTTATATGGTGTGTGTGTGTGTGTGTGTGTGTGTGTGTGTGTGTGATATAATAAGATAATGTTTGTGCAGAATTTGGTCAGGCTCTGTACCCACGAACTGTTACCTGATTGCCTGTGGGTGACCAGGGTTCTTCCTGTACAACACAAAAGACTGATTCAGTGATCGTGGCAGACTCAGAGTACTGCATTCTTTGTCCACCCTGGATAGTGAAGATCAATAACTTATTTTATTTTTTATCAAATCTGTGTCAGTGGAAAAGCAAAAACTCTTTAAGACTGGCAACACGTGGTGCTGTGCTTATTTGTTTTAGGACACATCAGTATAGGAATCCAAATAGGGAGGTCCAAATGGGAAGCTCAGGAAAACCAATGGGAAATGGAACCCAGAGATCCCCCCCCACGTGCACACACACACGCACACACACACAAACACCCCTCTCATACACACTCACACACACACACACAAATACCCCTCTCATACACACTCACACACACACAGACACACACACAAATACCCCTCTCATACACACTCACACACACAGACACACACACAAACACCCCTCTCATACACACTCACACACACACAAATACCCCTCTCATACACACTCACACACAGACACACACACAAACACCCCCCTCTCATACACACTCACACACACACAGACACACACAAACACCCCCCTCTCATACACACTCACACACACACACGCACACACACACCCCTCTCATACACACTCACACAGTTGAGCCATGTACACACTCACGTAAGCACACCCATCCCAATGCTCTAGCCAACCTGGGCTAGTCCCTCTTTCTCACTTTCACACCTCTGAATCCCACTGTTCCCTTCACATGGGGACCCTACCCAGCCATAAAGACTCAAACCTCCTCCTCCATGAAGCCCTCCGGATCCCTGCCAGCCGGCCTTCAATAGCCCCTCCTCCCCTTTCCCAGAGGACTTGGACTATAACTCTCCTAAAGAGCCGCCACAATTTCATTGTGTTAAAATGATTTGTGTTGATGCCTCATCTCCTTCAGTAGCTGATAAGCTCTTTGAGATCAGGGATGTGTCTTATCCAGCTTGTCACCCACAGGAGATGCTCAGGAAAAGTTTATTTATGAGTGTCTCTGATCTCTATTCTAAAATCTATTGTTTAGTGATATTTGACTCCTCATGACCTCAGTTGGGATTTTCTTGGCAGAGATCCTGGAGTGATTTGCCATTTCTTTCTCCAGCTCATTTTCAAGACTCAGAAACTAAGGCAAATAGTGTGAAATGGCTTGTCCAGTATCATGCAGCAGCTACTAAGTGCCTGAAGTTGGATTTGAACTTAGGAAGATGAGTCTTCCTGACTCCATGTCTGATGTTTTGTCCAGCCCCCAAGCTGTCCTGAGCTGCCTCTCAATTAACAACGAGATGGCACTATCATGAACATTTCTTTCTGTTTCTCTTCTCTAGGACCAACTTTCCCCTATTTCCTTAGCTAATCCTTAACTAAGCCTTAGATAGGTTTTCAGCCCCCTCACCACATATCAGCCCCACATTTCAGGATACATTCTAGTTTGTTAGTCTTCTCCCTTATGGGGCAGCTAGGTGGAGCAGTGGATAGAGCACTGGCCTTGGCATCAGAAGGATGGGAGTTTGAATCCAGCCTCAGACAGTTGACACTAGCGTGCGACCTTGGGCAAGTCACTTCACCCTGACTGCCTCACATCCACGGCCGTCTCCAGTCAATCTGATTCATATCTGGCCACTGAGCCCAGATGGCACTGGAGGAGAATGTGAGGCTGGGGACCTAGCACAGCCCCCCTCACTCAAATCCAATTCATTTACTTCTCATGGTATCATCACCTCCCTGATGTCATGGTCTTCTTTGAGAACAAAGGACAAAACATCTCAATCAGAAAGAAAAAAAACCATCCTCTTCCTTTATGGAACCCATAACTAGATACAAGTAATCCAATTATAATTTAGCCCAGTGAAGGGTTAAATTGAAATCTTCCCCATCAGCTGTCATGGTCCAAGGAGAAGGAACTTGCCAAACAGTGAACCAGGCCATGGCTGATCAAGACATGTTCCAGGCAGGGAGTGTTGGGGAACATTCCTAGTAAACATGTTTTAGGGTCCACACCTGGGGACTTGGCCCATCACTAGGTGTTTACCACAAAGACACCTGGAGAAAGTGATTATACTCAGGCTCTTAGGATGTTTTGGCTGAAACTCATGGATCATTGAGTTCGGTGGAGGCCCCTTGATCACTGAGTTCAGTCTTGCAAGCCCTTGGGTTCTGTTTGTTTGAGAACTCTAAAGGTCTTACTTGGGAACATGGGCTTGGGAAGGCCATCCCTTTGGAGAGGACACTGTTGAGCGACTTTCCCAATCAAGAACCTGGAAACTGTGTCCTGCTATTTTGGGACTTCAGGTTTCCAGGTTTGTTGGAGCCGCCTCAGTTGGGTGACTCTTCTTTCTCTTTTCTCTCTTATCTCTCCTTTATCTTTGCAGATCTTTTACACATATGTAAGTGTGTCTAATCTTGAGGTATGAGCATATTCATCATTAAAATTCCGATTTAAAGACTTCAGAGAGTGTGGGTCATTGTGGGACAAATTTGAACTGATTAAATTAAAGGCCTGTACATTACAATTGACATCACCAACAGGGTCTGTGCCACAAGGCCATTCTTAAAGAAATCGGGGAAAAACGATCAGAGGAAGTTCAAAGAAAAGAACCCGAGATTCCCAGGTGGATAGATCTCCCCTACTCCTCATTAGCAAAGGGATGGGCTAAAAACACTGGTCTATGTGAAGACTGGGGAAAGCATTTAGGACAGGCTGAACCCCTAGATAGCCCCATTGAAAAAGGGAAAGAGCTAAGTGGGAGAGACTGGGCTTTACTTACTGCCTATAGACAATGTGTGAGAGCCGGGACAAAGTGCTGGAGGATAAGGTAGATTTGGAGAAAAAGTTCATAGAATTACAGAACAAATTGTCAATGTTGCAGTGTCAGAATTTCATCTTAGGGGAGTGGGTGAGGAATTTTCAGGGAGTAGCTGAAAAAAATCACAGTTGGAGTTTCCCTGTACAAGTATAAAAAAATGAAAGGGGAAAGTGAATAAACAGCAAATTTATGCTGTTATAGGCCAGATTGGGACCCTGGCAAATGAGATGAAGATATCTGGGATAAGTCTGATGAGGATGAGATAGAAGATGAGGCATGAGAGGAACCCAGTAAGAAAGTCCGCAAGGAAGAAAAAGAGATGAGGCCTATCAGAAGAAGGAAGGAGGAAGATGAGGGAGGGGAGAGAGTTTTAAAATAGTACTGAAAAATCTAAAAAAAATGGGGCAGCTAGGTGGCACAGTGGATAAAGCACTGGCCCTGGAGTCAGGAGGACCTGGGTCCAAATCCAGCCTCAGACACTTAATAATGACCTAGCTGTGTGGCCTTGGGCAAGCCACTTAACCCCATTTGCCTTGCAAAAATCTAAAAAAAAATATTACTGAGAATTTTACTCAAACAGGGAATTAGATATTATTAGCAGATTTTCATGGAAGCCAGGGGAACCTCTGCTCCCTGGGTGGTTAGAATCAGTGACAGAGGGGCTGGAGGTATAGGGGTTGACGCCTTCAATTCTATGAAATTTGTGGGAATAAGCAATAATTCATTTGTACAGCAAGCCATCCATGAACATGGGCTGCTGGCTAACGACCCAGCAGGTTGGGCAAATACTAATTTGTTAGCTTTTGTGGCTGAAGGTTGTAACAAATAATGCCCAACTGATCCTAGGTGGCCCTCAGGGGACCACCCCTGGTTTTCTCTCAAAGATGGGATTCAAAAATTAAAAGAGGAAAGAATGAAAACAACAGTAATGTTGGGGGATGCACCTACCCTTGATGTGGGCCCCCCATGGAAATGCATTAGTAAAAACAGTCCCCCCAGCTTACAAGCATCTAATGATGCTTATTAGGAGAAACTGGAAAACCTCTGAATGAAGTATTAGAGAAAATTTCACAGTTATGAGATTTGGGAGAATGGCAGGCACCATCCTTTAGGGATAAGACAGTAAAATGGGAAAGAAAAAGAAATGAAAACGGATGTCCTGAGATAGAAAGGATGTCCAGAAGAAATTTGTTGATTGTCTTACTTAGGGCTGGAGTGGAGTGAGTAAAAATAGATGGACAACCCACTGGTGAATTAAGAAAGATATTGGGAAATTCCCAAATGAGAGAGCTGAGGCAAAGGCCCACAGGACCCCTCCTGAAAGACTTGATCACCTGAAAGGAGATTAGGAAAAAGGCCAAGCTCCAGTGCAAATGAGGGTAATATGAAAAGAGATTATAGACTATTTATTGGAAATTTGGTCCTACTACTGTGGCTAAAGCATTAATTGACACTGGAACAGAGGCCTCTTTACTATATAAGAATCCTAATCAATTTAAACAAGGGAGATCTATGATAATCACAGGTTTAGGAGGAAAAGATACAGACAAGTAATGTTACCAAGTAAGATTGGACAGTTGCCTCATAGGGAATATACATACAGTAGTGAATGTACCCATTCCTTCATATATTGGGAACAATATATTAAGAGGAATCACCTGATGGACGCTATCAGTGCAGTCCATGCTTTCATCATCAAGGCCACATTAGTAGGCAAAGTAAAAATGCCCATTGCCGTCCCCTCTAGAACTATAACTTTAAAACAATATGAAATACCTGGAGAAGAAGAGCAGGTGACCACCACTATTAAAGACTATGTGGCAGGAGTGCTGACTCCTACCACCACTGAATGGAATAACCCTGAGTGGCCGTAAGAAAATCTGATGGGGCTTGGAGGGTGACAGTAGATTATAGATTTGCTGCCATTCCCAACACTATAACTCTAATTGAACGTATACAAAAGTATCCAGGATATTGGGATGCAGTGATAGATTTAGCTAATGCTTTTTTTGACAATCCCCATAGACCCCTCCCAGTGGAATCAATTTGCTTTTACCTGGCAGGGAAGACAATATAGATTCACCCGACTGCCACAGGACTATATATGTAGTCCTATAATTTGCCAGTGGGCAGTGGCAGAACATTTAAGGACAAATAACTCACTACATTGATGATACTCTGATACAAGGAATGGATCAGGACAGGGCAGAAAAGCAATTACAAAGGCTAATAGAGCAAATGAAGGATAAAGGATGGGAAATTAACCCAAGCAAGATACAAGGTCCTGCCCAAGTAGTAAAATTTTTAGGAATGTACTGGAATAAGGGAGCTAGAAAAAGACTCCCTGAAGTTAAGCAGAAAATTCTAGATTTCTTACTTCTCACTAAGACCGAGGCACAAAAATTTATAGGATTATTTGGGTGATGGAGAACTCATGTTCCTCATCTAGGACAAATATCACACCCATTATATCAGGTCGCTAAGAAGAAATATGAGTTTCATTGGGGGTAAGAGGAAGAAAAGACTTTTGAAGAAGCCAAAGTGGCTCTACAAACCACCCTTGATTTATGGCCATGGGGGAGGTCCCACGGAATTGCAGGTCTCTACTCAGGAAGGTTACGCAGACTGGAGCTTGTGGCAAAAACAACAAGGGAAAAATGGGCCCCTTGGCTCCTGGTCAAGAAAACTACTGCAGGTGGGGGGAAATTATTCTCCCTTTGAACAGCAGCTTTTAGCTGCCCATTGGGCATTGGTTGAGACAGAACCACTGTCCATAGGGCATGAAGGGATTTTGCAGCCCAAATTCCTATTGTGCTTTGGGTAATGAGGACACCTGTCTCACATAAAACTGGACATGCTCAGGAAGCCAGTGTTGTTAAGTGGAAGAGGTATATTCAAAATACAGCTAGGACAGGCAAGTCAGGAATTTCTACACCACATGCAAAGATTTTAGAAATGGGAGTGGCTCAAAATGAGGTGCCACCAGCCAAAGCAACTGCAAATTCATTAGTAAAATGGGGAGAAGGCTATAACTACTTGAGTAAAGAAGCAAAGAAGCATGCCTGGGTTGCAGCCGGGTCAGCTAAGTGTGTGGGTCAGGTGAGCTACTGGAAAGCAGTAACACAATCCTATCACTTTAGTGACTTTGCAAAATGCTGGACAGGGAGAAAGTCAATTGGTAGAATTAATAGCAGTTCATGCAGCTATTAAAATTGAACAAGAAAAAGAATGTTATATCTTTACTGATCCACGGGCAGTAAGTAGCTAATGGTTTGACTACATGGAGGCGTTTATGGAAGGGAAATAATTGGCAAATTCATGGGAAGGCTGTAAGAATTATGGCAAGATATTTGGGAATGGCCACATTACTAACATCTCAGTTTTTCATGTAGATGCTCTCACCACCATGACATGCCAGAGTTCAGTGAGTATAATGCCCAGGTGGACCAACTGGCAAAAATAGCTATTCAACAAGAGGACAGTGAAGATTGTGCCCTAGCACAAACAAACGGGACACCTCAGAGTCCAAGCCTTATACGGGTGGGCAGTAGATAGGGGAATTTCTCTTCCGATCTCTCTCTTGAAACTAATACAAACTGAAAGCTCTATTTGTCAGATGGGACAGGAGCGATCGATTCCCTGCACCGTTAAAGGTGAACTGGCTCAAAGAAAATTACCTGCCCAGATTTGGCGAATAGATTATGTACGTCCACTCCGTTCTGATAGAGGATGTAGATACATGCGCACCTGTGTGGACACTTACTCTGGAGTGCTAGTGACCTGGCCTTATAGGAATGCTACACAAAACAATGCTTGGATCATTATATCATTACCTTGTGCTATGGATCCCCTTTACAGATACAAAATGAGAGTGGTACACACTTTAAGGGAAAAGAGATTAAGTGATACTGTATTTATAATATAAAATGGATATATCAGATGCCTTATTACCTTTAGGCAGCAGGATTAACAGAAAGAATGATTGGATTAGTAAAAGAGAAACTTTAGGTAATTTTAGGTAAAATTGAGGTAATTCATAAGCTGATTGGAAAGATAATTTTATTTGAGGTCCTACAACAACTCAATAACAGGCCTCTTGAAGATGGATTGACCCCAATTAGGGCAAATGATGACCCCTAATATTCAGATAAGAATGCAGAGGCTGAAGAGCAAAACATTACAATGGGGGCTCACAACCGGCTTGCAAGATCTCCCTTCTTAGGGACTACAGGCTCTGCTAGTTACGATTTACATACCATGGCTCCTGTAGACTTACCAATTGGAAAGATAATAATTGGCCCTACAAGGTCATTTTGGATCCATATGTACATATATACATACATATATATATATATATACATACATATATATATTGCCGTTTGGTTGTAAAAGGAATACATGTGTTGGGAAGAGTAATAGATTCAGATTATGTAGGAGAGATTAAAGTCATTTTACAAAACTTTGGATCCAGAAACAGTGATGTGCTCTAGGGACTCCCAATAGCTCAGTTGGTGATTTCTGCCTACTATAAAGAACAATGGGAACAGATATCAGTCCCACCTTTGGTTGGTACCTGAAGTGGTGGTTTTGGTAGCACTGAATTAAAAGTAGGATCCTAGGTATGGGTCAAGAGACACGCTGCTGATGTTCCCCAGGCCATTGAAATAATAGCAGAAGGAAAGGATGGCACAGTGGTAGTACTTTTTATGGGGGTGACAAAATGCATCAGTACCCTCTAACTCAACTGTTCTTGTGTGAATATGTCTTGTAGTCTGTTTAGTACTTTGGGGGAGGCAGAAACTGATCCAAGATCTTCCTGACTCTAAGACCAATTCTCTCTCTCTCTCTCTCTCTCTCTCTCTCTCTCTCTCTCTCTCTCTCTCTCTCTCTCTCTCTTTGGCAAAGCAATGGGGTTAAGTGGCTTGCCCAAGGCCACACAGCTAGGTAATTATTAAGTGTCTGAGGCCAGATTTGAACTCGGGTATTCCTGACTCCAGGGCCAGTGCTCTATCCACTGTACCACCTAGCTGCCCCCTGTTAAGTACTTTTGGAAGGAACATGTGCACAGTGGGAAAGGAACTCTTTGGGAAAAGCAATGGTGAATAGTGGACCTCATGGATCCAGAACATCCTCGCACATGGCGGAGACCCCCAACCGGACATGGACTTAACAATATTGTGAAGCAGGCACCTCAAACCTACTCTTTGCTTAGATATGCATCTCCTGAGACTCGAACACCCTTTCTAATATTCGTTGTTTCTCCACTGGCCTATAATGTGACATGCTGAGATGCAGTATTTTGAGAGTATACTGATATCCATGGAAAGAAAAGCCCAAATTGGCCCCTTTACTTATTCATGGTTTGATTTGGATAACCTTAGTGATTCCTTTCTATCTATTTGGAACACTATAAAAATATTTTTATGCTCTCCTTCCAATCATTGCGTTCATATTGATATTGTTACTTTGTGGACCTTGCCTCTTCCATGGGATAACTTTTTTGTCTCTTCTAGCCCACAGGTTTTTTCTTTTTACAAGTGAGGCCATTTAATGTGTACCTCTAGGGGTGAGTGCAGGAGTTCCCCATATGAGATGATGGGTTTCTGTTTACTTGTTTGTTTTTCACCATATGAGTTGATGTGTTTTTCTCTCATTCTGGGTGATGTTTGCGAGTTCCCCACATGAGATGACGTGTACCTAATCCAAAGACAGGTCAAATCTAAAGGCCAAATGAAGGGGGAAGGGTTAAATTGAAATCTTCCCTATTAGCTGTCATGGTCCAAGGAGAAGGAACTTGCCAAGCACACTGAACCAGGCCATGACTGATCAAGACATGTTCCAGGCAGGGTGCTGGGAACATTCCTAGGAAACATGTGTTGGGGTCCACACCTGGGGACTTGGCCCAGCCCTAAGTGTTTACCACAAGACACCTGGAGAAAGTGTTTATACTCAGGATCTGAGGGTGTTTTGGCTGAAACTCATGGATCACTGAGTTCGGTGGAGGCCCACTGATCACTGAGTTCAGTCCTGTAAACCTTTGGACTTCTGCTACTTTTGTTTGAGCACTATAAAAGTCTTCAGAAAGTGGGCTTTGGAAGGCCATCCCTTCGGAGAAGATGTTACCCTGGAGGCTGTGTCATGACATCTCGGAACTTCCCCAGCCTGATTTCCAGGTTTGTTGGAGCCTCCTTGGGTAAGTGACTATTCTTTCTCTTTTATCTCTCTTATCTCTCCTTTATCTTTGCTGATATGTAAGTGTGTATAATCTTGGGTTATAAAGTATATATTCATCATTAAAATTCTGATTTAAAGACTTAAAAGAGAGAACGTGTATCACTGTGGGATTGAGTTGAACTGACCAAATTAAACGTGTACAGCACGTAACCCTTTCTGTTATACCTGGACAGAGTATAACAAGACCTTGGCCATTCTTATTCTGGACACTCTCTTTCTATGAATGGAACATAGTATTCCATTAGCCTCTGACTGACATAGCCCCCCAGCTAAAATGGAGGGGCATCATGTATAGGAAATTGCCCCCAACTAACCAGCTTAGTCACACTGCAAAAAAAAAAAAGGAGGTAAGATAATCTTTATTAAAATAACTTTTAATAAACTTATGCTGGCTCTTTACCTTTTCAGGTGCTTCAGAAGTGTCCCTTTAACAAAACATTCTAAAGATTTTCAAGGAATCAAAGTCAAAGTTCATGATCATAGAATTTTCCTTTTTTGAAACTAGGGATATTTGCATTTCTCTAGTCCCTTGGCATGTCTTGTCTTCTCCATGACTCAACATTCACCAACAATAGCTCACCAATAATATCTACAAGGTTTTCCAGTTCTTGTGGATGGCTCATCTGTACTATGTGATTTGAACTCCTGAAGGGCAATGTTTCTTTGTCATCTTCATTCTTTTGGAGTTTTCAATTTTCTCTCCACCATTTTTGTTCTAACCTTCCCTCTCTAAACAATATTCATTTTAGTAAATAAATGCTTCAGTGTTTTGTCAAGGTGCCATGACTCCTGTCTCAGACAAGCCCAAGAAAACAGGGAAGGACAAAGGAGGATGTTAAGGACACGGTTGTCACCGGTTTTGGGATGGAGTTATTATTGTCAAGCTTTTGGCATACTCTGAATTGAAGACCTCAATCAACCTACTGTATAGCTCAAACACACAAAACTTTCCCTAGAGACACATATAATACAGGGGAATGCAAACAGAGTCCAAAGTCACCTGATTAGCCATAACCAGACTAAGAGGTCTCTTTTTGCCCCCTTGCATTTTCTTCTTGCAAAAAATTTAGTGCCACCATCACATAAAATGAGCCAGTCTCACTCTAGCCCTGAACCCCAACTTTTCCTTGCTTTTATTTGCTGCCTCGGAGCAGGAGGGAGTTTGTTACCTTTGTTTAGACTTATTGGGCATGGCTTCTGCCTTCCTTTCCTTCAGATCAATGAATCCACCCATCTGATTGAATAAGAGATTTTAAGGATCTGTGATCTCATCCACAAGAGCAGTGGGGGCAGGGAGAGGAAGGGAAGGAGATGAACATGCCCTTCCTCTTGGATAGAGCATAATTCCTTTGCACTTGATGGGGTTTTGGGGGGTGAAATCACTAATATTCTGGTGATGAAATTTCTGATGAGGAACTTTGCAAAACTTACCTGGTCTAGTCCTTAATGATGGACACAGAATTCATCACCAGAACTCCTGGTTTGGCCTTAGATAACTTAAAATTGTTTTTTCCCCCCCACAAAGAGGCAACAGTGGAGGATTTCAAAGAATGTAGGCCCAGAAAACAGAAGCATTTCAGTTGGTGAGGGGTCCTGCTACCTCCAAACTGTTATCCTATCACCTGCAAACATAGTTCCAGTCCTCTGTTCCCAACATGGTGGTATAAAAAAGCACCTACTATGTGTCATTCACTGTGTATTTCATTTTGATACTATCTTTTATTTTAGGTTTTTGTATTTCATTTTGATAATATCTTTTCTTTTTTCTTTTTTTTTTTTTTTAGGTTTTTGCAAGGCAATGGGGGTTAAGTGCCCAAGGCCACACAGCTAGGTAATTATTAAGTGTCTGAGAGTGGATCTGAACTCAGGTACTCCTGACTCCAGGGCCAGTGCTCTATCCGCTGTGCCACTTAGCCACCCCCCGATAATATCTTTTTTTTTAAAGGTCTTTTGTGATCATTCTGGGTTTGGACTTTTAGTGACAAAAACCCATTGTTTCTGTTTGGTGCCATACTCCACTCATGTTGGAGAAGTTATAGATTATGGATATCATTCACACCTTGGAAGGAAGGAGGGAAGAAGAGAAGAGAAGAAGAAGAAGAGGAGAGGAGAGGAGAGGAGAGGAGAGGAGAGGAGAGGAGAGGAGAGAGGGAGGAGAGGAGAAGAGAAAAGAAGGAAGGGAGGAATGAAGGAAGGGAGGGAGGGAGGGAAGAAGAGAAGAGAAGAGAAGAGAAGAGAAGAGAAGAGAAGAGAAGAGAAGAGAAGAGAAGAGAAGAGAAGAGAAGAGAAGAGAAGAGAAGAGAGGAGAGGAGAGGAGAGGAGAGGAGAGAGGAGAGGAGGAGAGGAGAGGAGAGGAGAAAAGAAGGAAGGGAGGAATGAAGGAAGGAAGGAAAGGAAGGAGGGAAGGGAGGGAGGAAGAAGAGAAGGAAGGGAAGGAAGGAAAAAAGGAATGGAAAGAGAGAAAGGAAGGAAGGAGAGAGGGAAGAAAGAGGAGGGAAGACGAAAGGAAAGAAGGAAGCATCTCTTATTTCCAAGCACTATGCTCAGCAATTTGCAATTATTTTCTCATTAATCCTCACAACAGCCCTGGGAGGTAGGTGCTATTATGACCTTCACATTATAGTTGAGAAAACTGAGGGAGACAGAGGTTAAATGACTTGCCCAAGGTCATGTAGCTCATTAGTGTCTTAGAACAGATTTATACTCGGGTTTCTTGACTTCAAGCCTAATGCTCCATCCTCTGTATCACCTGCCTCTGTGGACAGACCAGTCTTATGAATAATGATGATGACAATGATGCCAATAAGGTGGAGGTGGACACGGAAGAGGAGGAAAATCAATATTTATATAATGTTTTAAAAAGTTACAAAGCACTTTATGTTTCTCATTTTGTCTTCACACCTGGAAGGTGGCTACTAATATTATATAGATATAGATAAGGAAACTGAGAATAAGTGAAATTAAATGACTTGCCCAGCATCATACAGGGGGAGAGTGTCTGAGGCAGGTCTGGAACTCAGAACTTCCTGAATCCAAGTCCAATATTCTATCCAGTGGTTATTTATATACAAATAAATGAGAATGAAGGCTCCTTTAGGGTAGAGTCTGTTTTTTAATCTTTTAATACCCTGAACATAATAGGCTCTTAATAAATGTTTGTCAATTAATGATAGAACATTGACCAATCCACCAATCTTCCTTCCTATTCTTCCTCAGACTTTCTCCAACAAACGTTCAGACATCAGAGCCAAGACAAAACATTTTTCTTGGCCAAGTCTGAGCATTGTGTCCTCTGGGTGACTCCAGAGGCTTTGAATTGTCATGGTAATACATGCAACTTGACCTATTATTAAATAAATACCAGGATAACAAGAAGGGCAAATGTTTGTCTTTAGAAGGATCAATGTTTCAAAAAATGAAACAATCAACATTGGAGGGACTCAGGATGCACTAATACCCTGTTGGTGTACCTGAGAATTTAGTTAATTGTCTGGGAATTCAGTTAGAAATATGTGAGACAAATGACAACCACTGATACCCCTTGATCCAGTCTCACTATTGAATATATAACCCAAGGAGGTCAGTGTGCATGAGTTTTACTGTCATTTCTAAGTAGATAAACTTCCAGATCTTTATATCTGGTCTCTTTCTTTCCTCCAAGCTCCAATCCCAGATCAGCTACTACCTAAAGGATATTTCTGCCTGGATGGTCTGGATGTCCTGGAGTTATCTTAAATACCATGTCTAAAATTGAATTCATCTTTTCTCCTAAAGCTGTCACCTCCAAACTTCTCTCTTTCTATCAAAGGCACAACCATCCTTGCAGTGTCTCGGTTTCATAGTCCCATATTATCCTGGCTTCCTCACTCTCCTCTGCCCCACAGATCTCATTAGTTGCCAAATCTTGCCAATCTACCCTTACAACATCTCTTGGATCCAATCCTTTTTCTCCACTCACAGAGCCAGGACCTTAGTTCAGACTTTCATCACCTCTTGCCTAGATTATGGTGACAGACTCAAACTTGGACTCTCTGTCTCAAATTTCCTCCCCTACAGTCCATTTTAGGCACTCCTTCCAAAGTAGGGAGACCATGTGACTCCTCAACCAATTCTGCCTTCCTATTGTTACTAGAAAAATAATGATTGTTTCTCTTGTGGCCAGAAACCTGAGGGTCTTCTCCCAGATTGAGTTTTTTTGAGTAGGCAAAAGAACCCATTCTTTGCCTCATTTCTTACCTACTGAAAATCACTGAACTGAAAACTAGGAAAGATCTTAGCTTTAAAGATCAAGGTCTCCCAAAGCATCCAGAGTCAGCTCTAGTCATCCTGATTCATATCTGGCCACTGGACCCAGATAGCTTCAGAGGAGAAAGTGAGACTGATGACTTAGCACAGTCTCCCTCACTCAAATCCAATTCGCTTGTATATCATAACATCACCTCCTTGATGACATGGTCCTCTTTGATAATGAAGGACAAATAACAAATAAGGGAAAAAAAAATAAACGCTTTTCTTTGCTTCTTCAAGCCCATCACAACCTTGTTCTAATCTTTCTTTTTAACTTCATTAGATATTACTTCCTCTCTCACATTTTGAACTAAACTGACTTCTCACTTCAAACCTTCCATCCTTCATTTGCCATGCCAGGAATGCACTGCCTCCCTTCCTCTGCCTTCTTTTAAGATGCAATTCACTTCTCCTGATTCCCACCAACCACTTGTATTCCCTCCCAAGATATCTTCTTTGTAACTGTATTGTATGAATTTCTTAACTTTCTATCTAAACTGTGTACATTTTTATTTATTTAGTTTTTTAGTTTTTTGCAAGGCAATGGGGTTAAGTGACCTGCCCAAGGTCACACAGCTAGTTTCCCTTGTATATTTTTATATGTACTTTTTTCCTTTATTAAAGTGTGTGCTCATTGAAAGTGGGGACTGCTTCATTCTTGTATCTGCAGACTCGGTGCTTGGGACAAATACTTCATGAGCACTTGTTGATTAGTGGCTGATTAAAGGGCAGGAAGAAATGTCTATACAGTAGCAGACAGTGGGAGGGAGAGGGAAAAGGAGGGAGTGGGGCAGCTGGGTGGCACAGTGGATAGATCACCGGCCCTGGAGGCAGGAGGACCTGAGTTCAAATCCAGCCTCAGACACTTACTAATTACCTAGCTTTGTGACCTTGGACAAGTCACTTAACCCCATTGCCTTGCAAGAACCTAAAAAAAAGGAGGAGGTAGAAAAGGGGAAAAGAGAGAAAGAGAGGGAGGGAGACAGGAAAGAAGAGAATAAGAAAGAGGTAGAATGAATAGGGAGGAAAAAGGAGGAGGAGGGAGGGGGGAGAGAGAGAGAGAGAGAGAGAGAGAGAGAGAGAGAGAGAGAGAGAGAGAGAGAGAGAGAGAGATGTATGTGTCCCTTGTGGTACCCTCTTGTGTTATGCTATTGACAGCTGATCCTTTTTCCTATTTTTAGTCTGCTTGAGAGAATGCAGATGAAATCAGCATTCTTTACCAAGCATGAGACATGAGCCTTCACTCCTCTTGGATGAATGACTATTTACAAGAAACCACTTTTCAATAATTATTTGGACACTTTCATGACCTCTGGTTTCCTCTCTGTACCAATAAAGATTTCAATCCCTCCAAGTTTAGTAGATCTTTGAGAGACACTGTGAACCAACAGCTCATTCCTCTGGCCAGTCTGGCGATAGCCATCTCCAACCTTAGCTGGGTGGGTCCCAGGTCAACCCAAGCACAGCTGGTCACAGAGCCCTGTCCTTGAGGTCATTCTGGTTGGGTAGAACTTGCCAGAGTTTGTGCCCCTTTGGCACAATCTTGGGGGAACCCAGATCACCACCACATCTTGATCAGCCACTGGTGAAGGCTTCAGGACACAATGCCACAAAACAAGTGTGATTTAGTCCTGCTTACCAGTTTTTAGAAAGCCCAGAGTGGAGGGAACGTGGATTGAAAATAGGCTGGTTGGGACAGAGACTGGCCATTCTTGGGGCGAAGAGCCCAGCTCCCATCTTTGTTCCTGGCTGAACATCAACATGAGATAAAAGGGACTGACACTGCACCAGAGATCTAATGAAGCATGAAGATTCAATAGAAAGACTTAGGGATTTAAAGGCAAAGGATCCAGATTCAAATCCTTCCCTTGTCACTTGCTACTTGGGTGACTCACTCCATCTCCTTGAGGCTCAATTTCCCCTTTCCCCTCAGTTGTCCTTTCTAGGTCTATGGCTCTTTGGGATGTCTGTTATCTTATTTGGGTAGAAATCTCTGTCAGATAAATTTAAACTTCCCTCACCCTCACTCTACGGTCTGGCCAAACTGACCTCTCTCTTGCTCCTAAAGGACATTCTATTTCTGGTCTCTATCCCCTGTGCTAGGAATGCTCACCTGCACCTCAAAGGCCCTGGCATCATTTTGGGCTTGCAGGCTCTCCTGACCCTTCCAGGTGCCCCTATCCTCCCCATCTTTTATTGGTTGCTTTGTGTATTCTACCTTTACTCTCTCTCTCTCTCTCTCTCTCTCTCTCTCTCTCTCTCTATATATATATATATATATATATATATATATATATATATATATATATATATATATATATGTACATATATGTAACCTAATCTCCTATTAGATTACAAACTCCTTGAAAGTAGGGATGGTTTCATCCAATGAAACTTGGCTTGTGGAGAAGTAGTGGGAGCCAGAAAGAGAAAGGAAGAGAGTCAATTCCCACCAGGTGTGTTTTACAGAAGCTTATGGGAAAAAAGGGGGTCTTCAAAAAAATCAGTCTAATGGCTCAAGGCAGAGTATGTAAGCATATACATTCTGTTGTTACCAACCATAAAGGATCCCGGCTTCCCTTGGATATACCCATCGTCACTTTCAAAATAAGCCTGAAGATGAAGAAAAGGAAGGGATGGGAGGAAGATGGTGGCTGCCTGCAATGGGAACCAGTGTGCTAGGGCATGCTTAGCCTGGACTTCCAAACCTGGAGCTCTCCAGTGACTTGGCAGACAATCAGAGAAACCCAGTACCATAACCTGAAGGGCGTCATTGCTAATAGAGACCAGGCTTGTATCCAGGAGCTCAAAGCATTTCCCAAGAAAAACTATCCTTGTCAATTAACTGATATTTCTAAGGTTATAGATCTAGAGATAAAAGGAAGAAACCTCAGAGGCCATCTAGTCTGCCTCCCTTGTTTTATAGACAAGGAAACTGAGTCTCAGACATATAGCGATTTGCCCAAAGTCACACAGCTAGTAAGTATCAGAGTCTGAACCAAGGCCGACAACTCCAAGTCTACTACTCTATCCACAATTTAGTTAAATATTCATCAATCAATCAATCACGTATCAGACACTTATGCCACTAGGCACAAGGAAAGCAAAGACCCTGTCTCCAAGGACTTCATTGGAAGTAGGAGAGGAAGGATACAGTATATTCATAAATAATCAAGAGATATACAAAAGGAAACCAAGGTTATGGAGGGGTGGAGGGAATAGTGGGAGGCACCCAACCACTAGGAAATCTGAAAAGACCTTGGAACTGAATGGAAAGATTCTAGAGATTTCCTGAAATGGAATAGAGGAAGGAGAACATGTGGAGAACATAGGTGGGAGATGGACTACTGAGAGTCAAAATGGTACCATAACACCCTTTTGAATTGGTGAGCAGTCCCCTCCCTTCTCTCTCTCTCTCTTTTTTTAAAGTTTTTGCAAGGCAAACAGGGTTAAAGTGGCTTGCCCAAGGCCACACAGCTTGGTAATTATTAAGTGTCTGAGACCAGATTTGAACCCAGGTACTCCTGACTCCAGGGCCAGTGCTTTATCCACTGCGCCACCTAGCCACCCTTCCTCCCTTCTCTTATAGTTCCTCCCCATCAGTTCTAGGTCTCTCCTCTACCTGAAAAACAAAATAAACAACTCTTGACTTTCCCCCACCCACCTCCTCAAGGAGTGTGCCTAGGAACAAGAGCCATCTGTCTCCTCTCACTGTTTTCATTGTCTTCCTGTCCACAGGCACAACATCCACCCTGAAACCTAGGACACTATCCCCATAATTCTCTTCTCCAGAGTTTTTAGTGACCCACTTAGCACCTCTTCCAATGTTCCTCTTCATTCTCTTCACTAATCTTTATCGTCCCTGACCTTCTAGCCATGTTCAACTTGGTTGAACACCACCCTCAGTGGAGAGTTAACGGCCATACCCACCTCATGGCATTACCGTGATGACCAAAAGAGAAAACTTACTTCAAGTACTCTGCAAACCTTAAAGGGCTATATAAATGCTAGTGGTGGTGGTGATGATGATGATGATGATGATGAAGCACAGGATTTGAGGACTTAGGTTCCAATACCAACTCCATGATGTCCTACGTGACCACAGGCAGATCATTTCACCCCTGCAGGTTTTGGCTCCTTCATCTGTTTAAAATAAAAAGTAGGTGATAGCATAGAACAGCCAGCATTTATACAAAGGCAGGTTAGTACAGCGGAGAGAGAGTTGGGTTCAAGTCCTACCTGTGGCACCATCTACATGTCTCTGGACAAGTCAGTAAACCACCTTTGCCAGTTTTCTCATCTTCAAAATAAAGGCATTAGATTGGACACCCTCGGAGCCTTCCTGGCTCTAGAATTTTGATGATCCTGCCATTTATGTCTGCAACTAGATTTATACAAAATCAACGTTGAATAGATGCAAAGTGGTCTTGGAAAACACGTTAAGGACTGGGTCAGACAGGTGGGGGGAATCAGGAGACGTATTCTGAAGATGATGGCGCAGAAGCTGAGCAGCGAAGAAAGTCAAGGATCCGAAAGGTCAAAGATGAGGAAGAAGAACACACAAAGATTGGGAGAGATCCAGAGCAAAAGCACAGGGTACCCAGTAGGCATTTAATAAAATTTTTATTGACTGGCAGAGAGATAGGAAAGGGAGGATTATGTGCAAAGAGCAGTCACTATACCACAGATTTCATATGTATGTAGGAAATATAAATAGACCTAGAGGAAGGTCTTCAGGGATGGACAGACACTTTCTGGAAGACACACAAAAGGGTCAGAACCTTTCAGGATGAGAAGGGGAAGATGGTGGTGTATAATCTGCCCTGAGGGAGGTCATGCCCACACTGAAGAAATCATGGAGCATCCCCCCCAAGCATAGAATGGCAATAATAACAGCTGATATTTATATGTTGAAAGTCATTTACAAATTCATCAAAATCTCCTTAAGCCAATATTGAAAGCCCCCTCCTGCTTTTTTCCAGGTTTCTTATTCCCTCTACATTCCTGATTTCCTTAGCCTTCCCTGCTGCTGGTGCCTTCCCCTCTGAGATTACCTTCCATCTACTCTTGTAAATGCCTGTTATTGACCTGCTGTCCCATTAGAACCACTCAGCCTAATATATACAGGTAGATAGATGCAGATATAGATGATATAGATATAGGTATAGAGATAGAGATAGAGAGATAGAGAGAGATAGAGATAGAAATAGATTAGATAGATATATCGATATCAATATCAATATAGATATAGACATAGACATAGATATAGATATAGACATAGACATAGATATAGATTAGATATAGATGATATAGATATAGAGATAGAGATAGATATAGACATAGACATAGATATAGACATAGATATAGATATAGATATAGACATAGGTATAGGTATGGATATGGATATGGATATAGATAGGGATATGGACATAGATATAGTTAGGGATTGATAAGAATTTGCTGATTGTCTAAGTATTTGGGAATATTACTAACCCTAATAATACATAATAACTAGTGGATTGAGGGCCAAACCTGGAGTCAGGAAGATTCATCTTCCCGTGTTCAAAACTAGTCTCAGGCACATTCTAGCTGTGTGACCTTGGGCAAGTCATTTCACCATTTGTCTCAGTTTCCTCATCTGTAAAAGAAAAAGGAAAAGGAGATGGCTAACTACACCAGGATCTCTGCCAAGAAAACCCTAAATGGAGTCTTGAAAAGTTGTATACACCGAATAGTGGCAATATTTAGTATTATAGTCACAACTAATTGACAGTTGAGGAAAAACTGAAGCCTGGGTGGGTGGGTGGGGAGGGAGGCAGTAGGAAAAATGGTTCAGTGATTTGTCCAACATCACACAATAAGTGTCAAGAGGTGGGGCTTGACCTCAGGCCTCTCTCTGTACCAAGCCCAGTGCTTATACTGAAGTATTGTGGCACAATGAGAATATTGACCCTAGAATCCTGTAGACCCAAAGTGCAAATTCTGCCTCTGATATTTAATATTTCTCATCCTGGCCAATATGTGAGCCTCAAATTCTCTGAGCCTCAGTTTATTCATCTGTAAAATGGGGAAATAATCATCATAAAAGTTTTATTATAAAAAGAGTAAAAATAAATAAAAATAGTAGCATGATAGAGCAGTATCTGGAGCCAAAGGACCTGGATTCAAATTCTATCTCTGGTGCTCACTATTTCTGTGACCTTGGACAAGTTACTTTGACTCCCTGGACTCAATTTCCTCCTCTGTAAAATGTCAGGGATGGTGTAAATGGCCTATGATCTCCCTCAGTTCTCTGGATCTATGTTCTGATGACCTCACCCGGCTTCTCTAAGGCTCCAGGATGCTCACATTTGCAAATCCAAAGAACCCTTACAATTACAAGAAGTTTTTATGATCCCTACATGCTGCTTCTTGCAACATAAATATTTATTCAAAGTATTCCTTTAGACTCAGCCTAATTAGTATTTTAGGCCTTGGACCTGTGGCTTCAGACTAATTTGTAAGTGGAAAAGTGGAGGCACTAACTTGGTTAAAAGACTCCTCCGGCACCCAGTGAAGAAGTTGGGGCTCTCTCATTTTCTCTCCCTCCCACTTTTGTGGAGTTATTTCTGCCCAAGATACCCCTAAGATGCCATGGTGGGGAGCAGGCCGCAGGACCAAAGTCAACCCTCACAAAGGTGAAGGATGTAGGCTTGTGTCTCAGGATGATTCAAATCCCAACTCCCTCACAGCTTTGGATGGGCTGCCATGGAACTCTCCAGAAGTCTGGATGTATTCCTTTCAGCTGAGTTTATTTGGAGGAGGAAAAAAATCTGGGCAGGCAGACCAGGTAGACCAGGCAGACCATGAAGCAGAACCAGGTGTGAGGCCAGAGGTGGGGAAATAATCTAACTAAGTCATGTGGGCAGCGGAGACATTGGGAGGCAGTGATCCATGCATAGGGCTTCATCAGACTAAGAGATGTTCTCTCTGTTCAGAACAATCTCAGAGAGGAATTTCCTGGAGTTTGCTATTTCCTTTTCATTCTGTATTTTTAAATGTTGCTACCTCTCTTTGGAGCTAAGGCAAATCAACATGCATTTAATAAGCATTTACTGTATACCAGTCGTTCTAATACAAAGAAGCAAAAAATAAAGAATTCAAAAAATTGGGGGGGGGATTTTTGTGCTCCCAGTCTAATGGGGAGAAGATAATATACAAATAACTATGCCCAAATATCATATATATTATCTATCTATCTATCTATCTTTTTCTTTCTATCTTTCTATCTATCATCTATTCTCCAGACAAATGATAGCTAGACAGATAGATAGATGGCTAGATGGACAGATAGACAGACAGATAGATAGATAGATAGATAGATAGATAGATAGATAGATGGGTAGATGGACAGATAGACAGACAGACAGATAAATAGATAGATAGATAGATAGATAGATAGATAGATAGATAGATAGATAGATAGATAGATAGATAGATGGGTAGATGGACAGACAGACAGACAGATAGATATGAGAACTTGAGGATAATCTCAGAGGGAAGAAAGTAATATGATGGAGGACAGGGAAAGGGTTTTTTGCATATTTGATGTTGAGTTTCTAAAGAGAATATTCAGAGAGGTGAAGATTGGGAGACAGGGAAAATGTCCAACAAACGGAACAATGATTATGGTCTAGCTTCCAATCCTTCCTCAGATATCTACTGCCTCTGTGACTCTGGGTTAGTCATTAACTTCCTTGATGAAAATTAAATGACTTCTGAGGTCCCTTAAACTTTAAATTTAGGATTTTAGGAGAGCATTAAGAAAATATATGATAAAAAAGAAAGCCATGACTCAAGAAGAAGAGGTGCTGCCTGGATGTCCAGGAAAAATTGACAAAGTGTCCCATATGTTGGCTACGTCTTCTGTGAAAGGACATTCTCCATGAGGTTTGGAAGCACTCGGATAAACCCCATGGAGGGGAGATTCACAATAATAAGTTCACAGATTCATTCAAGTACACAGAGATGAGTTGGGACAACAAGAAACATTTATTATACTCCTACTATATACCAAACTCTAGGTTCAGGATTAGGAATAAAAGGCAAAACCCCAGCAGCAAGGTCATAGGAGACAAGATACTGGACAGTCAAGTATTGCTAGGAGGAGGAGTGTGGTCCTGGAATGGGAAGGCTAAATTCTTGGAGCAAGCATGGGGAGAACATCCGAGGGGAACATCTCCAAAGGGAGAAAGAACCGCCATGGACTGCTCTTGGCCAACCCTTCAGTGAAGTCCTGCTGCTTTGTTCTTTAAACTAGGGCCCCTTCCACCTGATGTACCAACCCCAGAGAAGGAGATTCAGAGAGTGTGGACAGAGGTCTGGTGTCAGGAGAACTGATAATAAGTTTTGCTTCAGCCAAACATTTCCCGAGACCTGCTATATACCCGATATCATTCTAAGCATGGGGGATTCAAGGGCAAAATGAAATCATCTCTGTCCCGGAGGAATTGTGGGACAAAATTACTCCACCACTTTTTAAAAATGAACACAATATTTGCTCTACCCATCTGCCTCACAAGGTTATTTTGAGAAGAGTACCTTATCAGCCCTATAGGGCTATAGAAATATGAGCTTTTATGATTGGCTTATCAGAAAATTCTTGCACTTATGTCCCATATAGGCTCAATGAATCTCCCTCTCAGTTCCTTCTCTACAAAATGAGGGGATTGATCTAGTAACATATGAAGGAGAGCTATCCAATTGACTTCTAGTTCCATATTGAGTAGGGTCGCCTACAGGAGAAAAGACAGAATATGAGGCCAGAAAGGCTGGGGAGTTGGGAGGGATGCATGATTCTGACTGGGGACCTAAATCTTCAGAGTATGGGGCAGAAACTATTTGAATGACAGCACTAGGAAGACTAGCAAAGATGTGGGGGGGGGGGGGGGACGACTCTATTTTCCTCTGATTAGTCTTTTCAAAAATGTTTTTTTTTTTTCCCTGACTCTCCAGGGCCCTCCTGAAGGTTGGGTCCTCTTAGATCAGGTCTTTGACATTTGAAAAATCCTTTGTAAGTGAACAAATATAGTTAATGTTTTGTGATCAGCAGCTCTCCTACCCAAGAGCCGTCACATTCTTTGGGCTCCTGACTTGAATAACTCCCAGGAAGGAGCTCTAGATAAGAGAAAATCACACAGATAGTGTATCATAATGCAAATAAAGTATTTTTTTTCCCGGCTGGAGGGGTGTGGGTTGGGAGGTTGCAGGTGTCAAAGCTAGAGAAAATGAAGATTAAAAACCCAACCACCCTCTGGACCAAAGGGCTTTGGGAACCGGAGGTGGAGGGAGAAAGAAAGGTATCATGCTTCCAGGTGGCCTCTGGCTTCCCACAGCGGGTGTGGATGCATGCCTATCTACACAGACCAGACATCCTGAGAGCTGGGGAGCCCAAGGAGACAGTGGGACTAAAGGGAAACAAGGAAGGGAGAGACGACAATGAGCTCATTGCCCACCTCACTCCTTAGCTACTCTATAACAAAGGGGAAAAACACAGTGATCTAACCTGCCTCTGGGTCAAGCAAAGAGGGCAAGGAAGAAGCTCAGGGCATCCTGGCTAATGAGTGGATCCTTTCTTTTATTAGGTTTTTTTTTTTTTTTTTGGTTTTTGCAAGACAATGTGCTTAAGTGACTTGCTCAAAGTCACTCAGCTAAGTAATTAAGTGTCTGAGACTGGATTTGAACTCAGGTCCTTCTGACTTCTGGGCTTCTGACTCTGAGCTCTATCCTCTGTGCCCCGAGTGGATCCCTTCTGATGTCTGCCTGCTGGAGGACAGAATATTTTCAGAAAACATAGAGATACACCTCAGATATCAAATCTTGCTAGCTGGTGCAGTTTCATGTGCAATCATTTATCTTTATTGTACTATGTTATGGAAAATTTTATTTAATCTTTTATATTAAAAATAAGTGCAGTGTATTTTTTTTAAGCAAGCAAATATAGCTCTGAATAAGTCTGAGCTATAAGTATAGATTAGTAGATAATTTCATTCACATTCTCAGAATGTCCACCAGTTAGAGCGATGGCCCCTATTTAGCTTAAACCACCCAGCCAAACCCATAGAAAGGAATTTGTAATTTTCACATAATCTTTGAACCCTTGTAAGGCATGTGAAGGGACTTGTTTGGTGGTTAAAACACAAGTTAGAGCAGGACAAGGCCAGGACTTTACCCACCAAGTCTGACCTCTGACCCTCAGGTTGGAGGCAGACCCTCTCGGGGCATCCATCATTCCTAATTGTTAAAAATTACTTTGTTCCCAGAAATGCAGTTGTTTCAGAATGGGCAGGTAGCCTGGGCTGGATCTGCTGCAGCAGATCCAAGGAAGGCTTCACCTGAGCTCGGTGTCCTTTAGGATGAGAGGAAAAAGGGATAAAAGGTGGAAACTGAGGGTTTGGACCTCCTTCATTCCTCCTGCAGGGAGAATTCAAGGGAGACCTAGTTAGACAGGAAAGCAGCAGGCACCATCCTTGCAAGGAGAAAAACTGAAGCATGAAGAGAAGGGAAGGAAGGGAAAGAAAAGAAGGAAGGAAGGAAAGAAGGAAGGAAGGAAGGAAGGAAGGAAGGAAGGGAGGGAGGAAGGAAGGAAGGAAGGAAGGAAGGAAGGAAGGAAGGAAGGAAGGAAGGAAGAAGGGAAGGAAGGAAGGAAGGGAGGGAGGGAGAGAGGAAAGGAGGGAGGGAGGGAGGGAGGAAGGAAGGAAGGAAAGTAGGGAGGGAGGAAAGGAGGGAGGAAGGAAGGAAGGAAGGAAGAAAGGAAGGAAGAAGGAAAGAAGGAAGGAAGGAAGAAGGGAGAAAGGGAGGGAGGGAAGGAGAAAAGGAGGGCAGGAAGGAAGGAGGGAAGGAAGAAGGGAGGGATGGAAGGGAGGAGGGAGGGAAGGAAGGAAGGGGGAGGGAAGGATGGAGGGAGGGAAGGAGAAAAGGAAGAAAGAAGGAAGGAAGGAATATGGGAAGGAAGAAAGGTGGGAAAGGAAGGAGGGAGAAAGGAAGGAAAGGGAGAGAGGTGCAAGTAGGGAAGGAAGGAAGAAAAAAGGGAAGTTGAAACAGGGAGGAAAAGAGAAAGAAAAGAGTGGGGAGATAAATGAGAAAGGAAAGGAAAGTAGAGGAAAGGGGGAATAGGAAGAGGGGATAGGTGAAAGAAGAGGATATAAGGCAGATCAAGAAAGAATAAGAGGAGATGAAAAGGGCCATGTGTTTGGCAGGCTTGACTTGAGCAGAGGTAGCTGGGACATGTAGTGAATTAGAGTTGGCATGTTTCTACCTCCCAGCAGCTCTAATGCAACCAGACAGACCTGTTTATGCATATACTTCTTGCTCCTTCCTCTGTGGAGTTTCCAGAGCCAGAGGCCCTCCCCAGAGTGAATACGGTTTCCAGCCCTGGGAGGCTGGCTGGCTAATGACAGGAGAGTCCTGGAATAGAAATAGCCCCAGGTGGGCACAGACATTGGACCCAAGCTCTCTCAGTCACTCAGCACCTGGGACCCAGAAAACCTGCTCATAAGCAGTAGGAATGGGCCAGCTCTACCCCAGAGAGAAAGAGCAAGGGCTACAAGCGACCCAGAAGCCCAGCCAGGGATCTTGCGACCTGAGAGGTCTGTTCTGCTGGCTGGTGTCATGGTATCCAAGAACATCCATCACCCTCTGAGATTTGGGTCAATGTGAGAGACCTCTAAGGCTCCGACAGTTGTGCTCTTTCACCGTTGGGGAGAGGGGAAGCTCTCTGGGAGGCCTGCACTGGCCTTTTTTGCTACCAAACCATGGACATCTTCTATGGTCTTTCTAGGACAATGGACAGATCCCTGAATGGGGAATCAAAGGAGCCTGCTCTCACTCCTAGTCCTGCAATTTACTTCTTAATCTGGGTGACATTGGGGAGTCAGCAAATGACAAAAGGCCAGCTCTGACTTTGGACAGAGCACAGCCTCCTTTGCGTATTGTCTCCCCCATAGACCGTGAGCTTTGTGTGGGCGGGGGCCTGCTCTTGGCCTTGCTTTTCTCTCTGGGTCTTAGCACAGTGTTCATCGAGGTTAGCACAGTAGTGAGCAGCAGGCTTGAAAGGAAAGAAACCAGAGCATGAAGAGAGGAAGGAAGGAAGGAAGGAAGGAAGGAAGGAAGGAAGGAAGGAAGGAAGGAAGGAAGGAAGGAGGGAGGGAGGGAGGGAGGGAGGGAGGAAGGGAGGAAGGGAGGAAGGAGGGGAGGAAGGGAGGAAGGAGGGAAGGAAGGAAGGAGGGAGGGAGGGAGGAAGAAAGGGAAGGAGAGAGGAAGGAAGGGAGGGAGGAAGGAAGGGAGGGAGGGAGGGAGGGAGGGAAGGGAGGAAGGGAGGAAGGAAGGAAGGAAGGAAGGAGGGAGGGAGGGAGGGAGGAAGGGAGGAAGGAGGGAAGGAAGGAAAGAAGGAAGGAAGGAAGGAAGGAAGGAAGGAAGGAAGGAAGGAAGGGAGGGAGGGAGGGAGGGAGGGAGGAAGGGAAGGAGAGAGAGAGGGAGAGAGGGAGGGAGGGAGGAAGGAAAGAAGGAGGAAGAAAAGAAATAGCAATTATGAAGTAAGGGGAGTGATGTAAATGATAAGATTTGCTGGGAAAGATAAAGCTCAGTTTGGTATGTGTTTGTTTTTAGATGTCTATGAGTCATCCAGTTTAAGATGTCCAATTTGCAATTAGAGATGTGAGACTGGAAGGCAGGAGAAATGTGTTAGGGTTGGACAAATCTATGTGAGAATCATTGACAATGAGATGACCATTGAAGCCAAGGAAGCTGATAAAATCACCAAGTGAAATAACATACAGGGAGCAGAGAAGAAGATCCGGAGCCTAGGGAATGTCTATGATGACTTCGGATGGATGAGTTTCAGTTGAACGATGATGTCAGAAATCAAAATGGCAGAGAGTTAAAAGAGCCGGAGAGGAGAGGAAGCAGAAGCTCTAGCGCAGACAGCCTTCTCCAGGAGTTTAGCGAGATAAAGGGACAATAAATTGGGGGATGGATGGGTGGATCTAGTGAGGGCTTTTTAAGGGTGGAGACCTGGGTATGTTTGTAAGCAGTGGGGAAGCAGCCAGTAGCCAGGAAGAAAGGGAAGGTGAGTGAGAGTTGAGAAGATGAAGGGGGCAATCAGCTGAAGATGGGATGGAATGGGGATGCATGGAGAGGGGTTTGCCTTGGGAAAGAGAAGGGCCATTTCTTCCTGTGAGACAGGTGGAGGAGGAGAAGGTGGCAGAAAGTGCCTAGGTGATATAAGATGAGGAGGGGAGAGGAAGGTCAAATGGCTTCCTTTTATTCAATTAAAAATGTTCTCAGTTCAGAGGGTTTGGGGAGAGGGAACCATGAGAGGTTTAAGGAGGGATGAGAAGGTTTGGAAAGAGTGGCTATGATGAGTGAGGTGGGGTGGTCCATTGGAGAGGGAGAGTTCCTGAAGAGAGGGCTGTGGTTTGCTTCTTTTTGCATCCCTACAGTCCCTGGTCTGGAGAAGATACTTAATGGACACTATTGTTTGGCAACTGCTTGATAAAAATCAGGGACCATGTGGGTATGATCTGGTTCCCCTTCCTATCTGCCCCCTTTCCTTCCTGCCTCTCCTGTTCCATGCATGCCTGGGCCCCTGGCCAAACTTCCAGCAGAGCTCTCTGTTCTCCCCTCTTTTCCTCTCTGGCCTCGATTTCTAAGGTTTGTCTTTGATTGAGATGACTGAAACATGAGAACCACCTGTGACCACCCCTGCCCAGGTCTAGAGTGCAGTCTTAACTCCCCATCATAACTCAAAAGCAATTAAGGCAGCATTTGAGGAGCTGCCCACTGTCCAAGGGAAACACCTCTAAAGTAGTGTGATTGGAGAGTCAGGTTTAACCAGGACAAATTGCTTTTTAAATTTTTTTTAATAATTCAAATAAAACCAATACTCCTAGGAAAAGAGAAGCTTCTTCCTAAAGAGAGGAACTCCTAGCACTCCTCAAAGTCTAGTTCAGGAGCCACCCTTTCAATAAATCTCTCCTGATTTCCAATAATTAACCCCTCCCCCAACTCAATGCCAGTCCCAACACTTTGTATTTCTTTCGAATATATCCTGTACTCACATCACTGGAGAATTGTATCTCTCCTCCACCCTGCCACATAAAAATCTCTAATCTCTAACTTGATTTTTTTTTAACAAGGCAATGATGTTAAGTGACTTGCCCAAGGTCCCACAGCTAGGTAATTATTAAATATCTGAGGCTGGGTTTGAACTCAGGTACTCCTGACTCCGGGGCCAGTTCTCTATCCACTGCGCCACCTAGCTGCCCCTCCATTTGATTTTAAAAAAGAGAAACAAATTACAAATATCAAAAATGAACTGGGGGGCAGCTAGGTGGCATAGTGGATAGAGCACTGGCCCTGGAGTCAGGAGTACCTGGGTTCAAATCTGGTCTCAGACACTTAATAATTACCTAGCTGTGTGGCCTTGGGCAAGCCACTTAACCCTGTTTGCCTTGCAAAAACCTAAAAAAAAAATGAAATGGGTAAATTCACCCAGTGAAGAGGAAAGTAAATCAATTAATAAGAACTATTTTACCCAATTACATGCTAATAAATCTAACAACCTTAGTGAAATGAATAAAAATTCATAAAAATATAAATTGTCCAGATGAACTGAATTAAATAACCCTATCTTAGACAAAAAAATTGAATGAACCATCAATGAACTCCTCAAGTAAAAAATTCTTAGAACCAGATGGATTCATAAGTAGATTTTATCAAACATTTAAAGAACAATTCCAATACTATATAAAGTATTTAGAAAAAGTAGGCAAAAGGGGCAGCTAGGTGGCACAGTGGATAAAACACCAGCCCTGGAGTCAGGAGTACCTGGGCTCAAATCCGGTCTTAGACACTTGATAATGACCTAGCTGTGTGGCCTTGGGCACGCCACTTAACCCCATTTGCCTTGCAAAAAGCTAAAAAAAAAGTGGACAAAAAAGGAATACAACCAAATTCTTTTTTGTCACCCCAATATATGCTGATACCTAAACCAGGAAGAACAAAACCAGAGAAAGAAAACAATAGATCAGTTTCTTTAATGAACATTGATGCAAACATTTTATACGAAACACTAGCAAGGAGATTATAGAAATATATCATGAAAATCATAAAGTATGACCAGGAAGGATTTATACCAGGAATGCGCAGCTGGTTCAATATCAGGAACATTATCAGCATAACTGGCTATATCAATAACTAAATCAACAAAAATCATATGGTTATATCAATGTGCTGAAAAAGCTTTTGACAAAATACAGCACCTATGAAACACCAAAAAGCATAGGAATAAACAGAATCTGCCTTAAAATAAGTAATATTTATCTAAAACTATCTGTAATGGGGATAAGCTTTCCCAGTAAATTCAGGGTGAAACAAGAGTGTCCATTATCATCACTATCTTTCAGTGAGAAAAGAAAAAGGAATGGAAGAAATTAGAATAGACAATGAGAAAGCAAAAAGTATCATTGTTTGCAGAGGATAAATGTTATACTTGGAAAATCCTAGAGATTCAACTGAAATACTAGTTAAAATAATGAACAACTTCAGCAAAGTTTCAGGATATAAAATAAACTCATTTAATAACCAACATTTTGATATATAAATGATCAGCAAAGATCAGCAGCAAGAGAGAGAAAGGAAAATTCCATTTACTATAATTGTAGATAATAAAAACATTCTTGGGAAACTATTTGCCAAGACAAATCCAGTAACTAGATGAACACAATTACAAAACTCTTTTCACAAAAATAAAGTCAGATCTAAACAATGGGGAAAATAGTAATTGCTCATGGGGAGGTCATCCCAATATAATCAAAATGACAAGTCTACCTAGTCTACGTATTCATTTAATTAAACTACCCAAAAATCATTTAGAGACAGAAAAAATAGTAAAATTCATCTCAAAGAACATATGGTCAAGAATATAAAGGGAATTAATTTTTAAAATGTGAAGGAACACGGCCTAGTTATATCAGACCTCAACTATAGTACAAGCAGTAATCATCAAAACATGCTGGTACTAGTACTGGTGGTTTGGTGGAATAAATTAGGTACACAATACATAGCAGTAAATGACTACAGTAATCTAGCGTCAAGCTTTTGGGATAAGAACCTACAAATTGGTTCTTAAAAAACCTAATGGGAAAAACTGGAAAGCGGTTTGTTAGAAATTAGGTATATAGACCAACATCTCACCGAATAAGATCAAAATGGTTACATGTTTTAGACATAAAAGGTCATACATAAGCACATTTGGGAAGCATGAGATAGTTTACCTGTCAGACCTATAAAAAAGGGAAGAATTTATTTTTTAGGATTATTTTTTTAATTAAAGATTTTATTTATTTTGAGTCTTACAATTTTCCCCTAATCTTACTTCCCTCCCCCACCCCCCACAGAAAGCAATTTGTCAGTCTTTACACTGTTTCCATGTTGTACACTGATCCAAATTGAGTGTGATGAGAGAGAAATCACATCCTTAAGGAAGAAACAAAATGTATAAGAGAGAGCAAGATCAGATAATAAGATAACAGGGTTTTTTTTTTCTAAATTAAAGGGAATAGTCCTTGAACTTTGTTCAAACTCTACAATTCTTTATCTGGATACAGATGGTATTCTCCTTTGCAGACAGCCCAAAATTGCCCCTGATTGTTGCACTGATGCAATGAGCAAGTCCATCAAGGTTGATCATCACTCCCATGTTGCTGTTAGGCTGTACAGTGTTGTTCTGGTTCTGCTCATCTCACTCAGCATCAGTTCATGCAAATCCCTCCAGGTTTCCCTGAATTCCCATCCCTCCTGGTTTCTAATAGAACAATAGTGTTCCTGACATACATTTACCACAGTTTGCTAAAACATTCCCCAATTGAAGGACATTTACTTGATTTCTCATTCTTTGTCACCACAAACAGGGCTGCTGTGAAAATTTTTGTACAAGTGATGTATTTACTGAAAAGAAAAAAATTTATGATCAAATAAGAGTTAGAGAGCATCATAGAATGTAAAATAGATAATTTTGATTATATGAGATTTAAAAAGTTTTACACAAACAAAACCAATGCAGCTAATATTAGAAGAAAAGTAGGAAACTGAGGGAGGGGAATTTTACAGCAAGTCTCTCTGATAAGACCGCATGTCTCAAATATATAGAGGACACAAGTCATTGCCTAATTGATAAATGGTCAAAAGAATATGAACAGTCCATTTTCACAAATGATAGCTCACTATTCATCTACTCAAGCCACATATGAAAGTATATTTAGTTCTGGCATTCTCAGTTTTAGGAGGAAGTTCAACAAACTGGATACTTTGCTTTCTTAACTGGGAACTCTGAATTACTATGATAATATGAATAACTTTTCATCTGCTGTAAACTCCAAAAAAGAGGAGAGGATAGTATCATCTAGAGGTGAGATCTAATATATTGTTCCTAGTAAAAAATGAGTTAGCCTTTGTCATGGGATGTGACTGATTATGTTTCTGACTTCCACTGTGAGAAAGAAAAGGGGATGGTGGGGTGGGCAAGACATAGATGACATTCAACTGTGTCCCTTCCCAAAGCCAGGAGGGAATGGAAATAACTGGGGAAATTAAAAAAAAGTTACTATAGAAGCTGGCTCTTGGGTTCAGGCCTGAAGGAAAACAAAGATTCCAAGAAGAGAGAGAACATTCCAGATTTAAGTGCTTTGCCAGTGCAAAGGCACAGAGATAGAGTAATTCATAAGATCTTGTCCTAATTCCTTCAGCAGATCCTCAGTTGGCAGGACACCAAGACTCTTCATTATCTTTGTTGCTTTCTTGCAGATTCTTAAAGGATCACAGATTTAGAGGTAAAAGGGATCTTGGAGGTCATCTTGTCCAGCCTCCCCATTTTATAGAATTGGAAACTGAGGCTAGGAGGTTAAGTGACTTGGCTAGGGTCCCACAGTTAGGCAGCATCTGGGGCAAGATTTGAAACCAAGGCTCGTCACAAGAAGGTCAGTTTGACTCAATCAAAAATACCACAAGGGTAAGTTAAGCCTAGAAAGACAGGTTGTGGGTGGTTGGAAAAGGGATTTAAATGTGGAACTGGGGCACTTATATTTGCCTCAAGGGGAAACAGGGATTCTTGGTATTTGTGGAAATTACATGATCAGAATTTTGCTTTAGAAAAATCAGTTTGGAGGACAACAGTAGTTTGAAGAGTAAGGCTATTGATACCTGGCGGAATATGAGGACATTCCTTGGAAGGGATACCGTTTGAATTGGTCCTTAATATTTCTATTTGTCTCTTCATGCATGCCATCCCACCCCACTCCCCTGGATCATACAATTCCACTCAGCTCTTTTCATCCTGAAGAGATGGGGGTGGAGGAGACAGTTTTCTCGGCTCCAGTTTATAAAAGATTCTTCAATATGATCTTCCTCCTGTGGTCAGAGTGCAGGAGGGAGTTAATTTAAGTTACTGTTTACTTCTTATGGAACAATCACATTAGGTCAGGAGCTCTGTACTCAATACCCACTCAGTTCCAGGTTTTCATGCTTACATGTAAGGGGACACACAAATCATCATCATCGTCATCATCATCATCATTGTCATCATCATCATCATCATCATCATCATCACCATCACCATCATTATCATCAGGGTTTGCCCTTGATAAAACTGTCAGTTTTGAGGTCTGTCTTCAAGGTCTCCTCCAATTATCCATTTCACACCCTTCCTAGCATCACAAGATTTCGGAATTGGAAGAGATTTTGAAGATTAGCTAACCTGAGCCAAACCCGAACAAGGACCAGCCTCCTCTAATTTATATCCAGCCAGAGGGCTCCTAGTCAGTGTTTGCAGATTGTGAAGGAAAGACTGCTACCTCCAGAGTCTGTTTCCCTCTCCACTTTTAGACCATTCTAATTATTAGGAAGATTTTCTTCTGCTTTTTCATCAGTCCATTTCTTCCAGTTCTGCCAGGGGGATGGAAAGTGGGAAAAGTGGAATGAATGTGATCCCCTTCCAAGTGCCCAAAGGCAACTATCACATTCCTCCCTATGCCCCTCCTCATCCTCACACAAGTTTTATCTTTTTAGGACCAAACAATCCTATGGCCTTCCACCCACCTCCAACCCTTCGCGTTCCTCTGAGTGCCCTTCCCTGCATAGTCTCAGACTTATCATTCACCTTCCTGAAATGTGTTTCCCCCAAACCAAACCTGGGGCCCCAGGTGTCTGCAATCTGAAGAGGGCAAGGAAACATACCTTTGAAGTTTAGTTCAGTTACCATCCCTCTCACAAGGCCTTTCCTGAGTCCCTCCATTATTATTATTATATTATCATTATATCACATTAATTCTATTATATTATATCATTTCACATATATTATATGTAATATCACATACCATATAATATAATATATTATATTGTATTACATTACATTATTTTAATTTTATCATATATTATATCACATCCCCCTTTCCCAAATCTTTTTGTGTTTATTTTGAATAGACCTAATATTTACTTTTCTGGACTTGAAATGAGGAAGACATGAGTTTTAATCCTTCCTCAGACACTTAGTATGTGACCCTGGGCAAGTCAATTCACCTCTAACTGCCTCAGTTTGCTCAGCTGTAACATGGACATAATAATAAGTGCTTACCTTTCAGGGTAATTGTAAGAATCAAATGGGATGACATCTGGATGGTGCTTGGCAAACTTGAAAGACTTCTATAAATGTTCACTTTTATTAATATCTGTCAGTACGTGGTGTCCCACCGCTACCTTCCACTCCCAAGTAGAATACAACTTTTAAGAGTAGTGACTGTCCTGTGTGGACCCTATCATTACCAAGACAGCAGGAAGGGTTTCCTGCCCCTCCTTAGTCTTGGGAGCCTGGACTCACTGAATGGAACCCAGAAGGAGCCACTGCTTCCCCTTCCTGCTCCTCCTGCTTCTGGTTCACCTTTCAGGTTTATCTGTTCTCAGATGGTGGCTGGTAGCCACCATTTTGATTAATTTAATTTAATTCAACTAATCTTTCTACAGAATGCCTGCTCTGTGCCAGGCCCTTTGCCCCACAAGTCAAATTTAAGCCAATGAGTTAACTTTGTCCTCTACCAAAAATCTCCTTTGATCCTTTGCCATATCTAGAGGTGATGAAAGCTACCCATGTGGGGCAGTCTCTGGCAGGCCCTGCCAGAAGCTCGGTGTATTGCCATTTTAACTGGGTTTTAATTGAACAAATATTGGCTTCTTACATTAGGATAGACCCCAAGATTGTAAAGAAAAAAATGAAAAATTGTTCTTTTCCTCAAGGAGCTGATATTTATCCACATTATGTAAAGACAGTTATTCTCACAGATCCCCCAAGGCAGAACTTGGCAAAAGTCAGGAGATCTGAACCTTGGTTCTCTCCCCTGCTGGCTCTGTGACCATGGACATCTTTGTTCAACTGCTCAGGGCCTCCATTTGTTCATCTGGAACATGAAGGCAGAAAAAATGTGGATATGAATAGGATACAATTGAAAGCAACAAAACAACAAGAACGTAGATGAGAGAAAAACACGGCCATAGACATAGCTATGCAGATTGGTGCCGGCTAGGTGGTGCCATAGAGCATAGACGGAAACTCATCTCAAGTTCAAATCTATCCTCAGTCACTGACTAGCTGTGTGACCCTGGGCAAGTCACCTAACCCTATTTGCCTCAATTTCCTCATCTGTAAAATGAATTGGAGAAGGATTTTGTAAACCATTCAAGTATCTCTGTCAAGAAAACCTCAACTGGGCTCACAAAGAGTTAGTTGGACGACTGAACAACAACCACAGAGGGTCTGTGATTTCATTGATTTAGGGAATTATCAGAAGAAAAGAAGGTTGACACCTTCTCTCTTAGTTTACAGTCCGAGAGGGTTAGCTGCAGTGCTGAGAAGTCAGGTAACTTACCTGCAATCACATTAGGTCCTTGGTGGAGGCAACCCTTGAACGCAGCTCTTCTGGGCCCCAAGGTCAGCTTTCTGTCCTCTAAGCCATACTAATTCATCATAATGTTCACAAACATACATGCCCATATAGAGAGAATATAAATTCCCATGTTACAAATGAGGAAACAGGGCTCTGAGAGGGTGATTTCCCGTTATCATAAAGCTAGTGAGACTGAGATAGAGATGGAAATAAAGAGATGAAAGGGAAAAGATATAAGCATAGATATAGCCATAGACGAAGTTATAGACTTAGACAAAGACATAAACAGCGAAATGGATAGGCGCAGGTATAGATGTAGATATAGACCTAGACATAAGTGTAGGTAAATATGGAAACATAGAATCTGTACATAGAGATAGTTACAAGCATGGATCTAAATACAGATGTAGACTTGGACAAAGACATACGTAGCTATAAATATAGACATAGACATAGACAAAGACATAGAGAAGTAGTTAACAAATAGATTTATAGCTATAAATATAAAATATAATAAATTTATAAATATTTATAGATATAAAGATATAGAGGTATAAAGAGATGTATATATAAGCTACATATAATTATTATACAACTATTTTAGTGATTTTAAAAAATATCATGATGATTTCCTTTTTTTTTTTTTCACTTTTGGTTTTTGCAAGGCAATGGGGCCCAAGGTCACACAGCTAGGTAATTATTAAGTGTCTGAGGCCGTATTTGAACTCAGGTCCTCCTGACTCCAGGGCCAGTGCTCTATCCACTGCTCCACCTAGCCACCCCACAATGATTTTCCCATGACACACCAGCCCCCAAAAGAACCCTCCCTTGTATTACTAAGTTAAATAAAACTAATCCATTCATTATCCCTTATTGGGAAATGTCCTGTCTTCCTCCTCAGGTCACTGACTCTCTATTGAAGGGACATAAATATTTTCCTTATTTTTCTCCCACAATTTTTTGGGGGCAAGTAGCTTGTAAACCTTGAGTAAGGAGGACTTGCTAGTTGTGGTCATCATCCTACCACCAGGATAAGTTTGGTCCCATCCACTGCCATTGCTTAGCACTCGCAAAGTTGGGCCCCATCTGGCTTTGTTCAGGTTGTAGTAGAGATCCCAAGGTTATTGGGTCACGAGTCTGTCCAACACACATACACACACACACACACACACACACACACACACACACACACACACAGAGTCACGTTACAGCTACCGAATTTCTTAAGGTTGGAGCTGGAAGAGACCTTCAAGAGCCCCTCCCCATGCAAGCCAGTGGTTTTACTGATAAGGAAACTGAGCTCCGGAGAGAGAGAAGCTGACTCTCCTGCTGAATTTTCATTCTGTTCCCCAGATGGTTGGATGGAAAAATACGCTCTCAGAATAGCTCCCTGGCTTCTCTGGGTCACTTCCTTGGGGGTCATTTTTCCTCTAAAGGTCATTCTGCTGAGATTCTTGGCCTTTACCCCTGTCTTTTCTTCAAAGATGCCTTTTTCCTCTCTGAAGCAGTACACACAGACACACACACTCACTCACACTCATACATTTGCACTCACACAGACACATACATGCACTTACACACTCACATATTCATACTCATATGCTGTCACACACTGTCTCTCACACACACTCACTTTCACACACACATTCATGCTCACACACACTTACACACTCACATATTCATACTCATACACTGTCACACACTGTCTCACACACACTCACACAGACACATACACACACTCACACTCATATATTCATACTCATACACTGTCACACACTGTCTCACACACACTCACACAGACATATACACACTCACACTCACACACTCATATATTCATACTCATACACTGTCACACAGTCTCACACACACTCACACAGACACATACACACACTCACACATTTGTACTCACACAGACACATACATGCACTTACACACTCACATATTCATACTCATATGCTGTCACACACTGTCTCACACACACTCACACAGACACATACACACACTCACGCTCACACACTCATATATTCATACTCATACACTGTCACACGCTGTCTCTCACACACACTCACATTCACACACACATTCATGCTCACACACACTTACACACTCACACACTCATACTCACCAGACCTCACAGAGTTCAGGTTCCTACTGATTTTTACATGTTAAGGAAATCTTGGGGGGCAGCTGATAGACATTCCCAGGGTTCCTCACCATCTCTCATGACTCAGCCCAGCTTGAATCTCAAGGGTTCTACCATCTCTTCAGCTTCATGACCCCTCGAGTCAATGATTGCTATCCCAGCCCTTCCATGGGTCATAGGCTCATAGTTTTGGAGCTAGGAAGTGCTCTGGAAGAATTTTATCCACTCCCTTCATTTTAAGAATGAAGAAAATGTGACCCACAGGTGAACTATTAATATCATTAATAATAACTATACTAGAGAGCCTGCGTCACCCAGACAAATGGATCACTGTAACTTTTTGGACCCCACCAAGCGCAGGACCCCACCTACTTAGGTACAGCTCCATTACTCATCAGGCTTCTGCCTCTAACTATGTTGGACACCCAGCTCAAGCCACAGCCGTTTACTTTTTCACTTTTGCTTCCTTTGACACAGGCTGTCATTGGCTTTCCTAGCTGTAGCCAAGAAATCCGACCCCGTTGGGTCCAACCCCAACATATTTTTCCCCATATTCCAGCAGGGTGGGCCCATTCTCTCCTGGGTGAGTCTTTGGTTCATGGGCTGGGGTTTGGTATCACCTGCCCCTTCCTGGGGTTCTCTTACAATAGGTTTTTTTCAGACACACACTCATCCTCTATTCCCAAGGACAAGTTTGTTGTGGCTTCTAAATTGGAAACTGGGGACAAGGAAAAACCTGCCAAGCAGCTGATGAGCTTCATTTACGGGTTGATTATGTTCTCTATTCAAAACCGCTTAGCAAACATTGCACAGGTACACAGCAGGTGTTTAATAAATGCTTAACTGACTGATCGACAGAACAAAAATGGATGTTAAACTAGAATTTGGAATCCCTAGCTCTGGTTTGATCTTGGGCACCTCCCTGGGCCTCAGTTTCTTTATTTGTACAATGAGGGGCTGGACTAGATAGCCTCTCTGGTTCCTCTCAGCTCTTTGTGATCCTGCAGGCTCAATTTAAGTACCACTTCCTACAAAAGGTCTTTCCCAATTCTTCTCATTGTGGGTGTAGCCACCCCAAGGTACTTTGAGCCCCAATACCCCATTAGACAAGAAATTTTTCCTTTGGCACTCTCCTTGATTGGCAGCGAAGTGGCACAGTGGATAGAACACCAGCCCTGGACTCAGAAGAACCTGAGTTCAAATCCAACCTCAAACACTTGATACTTACTAGTTGTGTAAATTGGGCAGGTCACTTCACCCTGACTGCCTTGAATCCAAGACCATCTCCAGTCATCCCAGATGGCTCCAGAGAAGAAAGGTAGCCCCCCCCCCCCCAAATCCAATTCATGTGGGCCTGGAGTTAGGGAGATTGAAGTTTGACTCCAATCTCAGACACTAGTTGAATAAGTCACTTAAGCTCTGTTTGCCTTAATCTACAAGGGAATGGCAAACCACTCCAGTATCTTTGCCAAGATAACACCATGGACAGTGTGGTCTACAGGGTCGCAAACAGCCGGACATAACTGAACAACAAGACTTTTGGAAATGCAAGCATCCTAGGCAGAGTGGAAACCTTTCCATTCTAGATTCATCCCCAACCAGAAAAATCCAAAGTTCTCTGGGTCATAGGACCATAGTTCAAAGTCAACTGAGTCTGCCATTTTATGCATGAGGAAGCTAAGCTAAGAGATGTCTGCGGTTCCATAGATAAGTAATACCAAAAGACTTTGAATCCATATCATTCTGACTCCAGGTCTCTGTCTGCCATTGAGGAGGTTTGCTCTGGCCAAGAGAGTGAGCAGTAAGCTCTTTGGTGAGTGAATGTATGTGAACAGAGAGGAAGGGAAGCTCTGTTTTCTTTGGAGAGTCTTCATGGAAAATATTAGCCCATGTACAAAGCAAGTATTCCAAGGATGGGATCAGAGAGGCCCCAATGTTCCAGGAGGTGTTGAAAGAGAAACTTGCTCGGGAGAAGTTGCTGAAAGAGTGGTGCATTTATGGAAGTGTTTCCTTGCTGGAATCCACAGCTAGGTGTCCTGGAATGGTGTTGTCAGAGATGACTTCATTTAAAAAAAATGCCAAAGAATAAAGCATTTTAGTCCCAAGATTAGCTGGAGGGCCAAGGAAGAGGACACCAGGAACAGAGGAAGTAGAATGACCACTTGGATCCAATTCAGCAAGCATACATTAGGCACCCACTGTGTGTATGCAGAAGTTTCCCAGAGTAAATGTGCTGGGTGGGGACTCAGTGAACCCCAAAGATAGTGATCTTATGGGGTTTCTATGGAGACACTGCTGGGAATCTGAAGCTCCAGGGCAAAGTTTATTTCACTTTTGTCTTAGCATCTCTAGCTTGGTCTCTGGCAAATCATACTGAGCATGTATGTATATCTTGGCTGGTTTTTCTTTTTTTCTTGTTACACCATCCAGTGAGAGGAAACTGAGGTGCAGGAAATGGGTGGAGCTCTGGTTTCTGAGGAAAAATCTGGATTCAAGATCCCCTCTGACACACCCTAACTGGGTGACCATTCTTGCAACACTTCACTTCTCCATTTTTTTTCATATTATTCTCTCTAAGATGACAGCTATAAGGCAAAGGTCAGCCTGCACTGGAGGAGGGAATCTCCTCCCCTGGAGATCCTTATACAAATGAAATCATAGATTTGGTGCAAAGGGGAAAAAAGTACAGTAACAATCCTACCTGATTCCTCTAATAAACATATAGAATATAAGTATTTAAATCTGTCTTTCTGTGTATTTAATTAGACACTGGTCAGTAATAACCGACATTAATGCATCGCTTTTTATCTTTTACCTCATTTGAGCCTCACAATCCTGTGAGGCTGGGATTCTAAAATATTTTTGTGTCATAGACTCTTTTGGTAACCTATGTATGGATCGTCTTTCTTTCAATTATTCTATAATTTTTAAATGTATGAATTATATTTTAATTGTTCTATAATTTTAAATTTATAAACTACACATTTCAAATATTCTTAAATTTTAAATTATAAATTATGTATCTGAGTTTTCTAAATTTTTAAATGTATAAATTATGTATTTCAATTATTCTATAATTTAAAATTTCTAATTATATATTTCAATTATTCTATTTTTAAATGTTCAATTTTCTATAATTTTAAATTTATAAATTATATATTTCAATTTTCTAAAATTTTAACTTTATAAATTGTTTCAATTTCTAAAATTTTTAAATTTATAAATTGTTTCAATTATTTTATAATTTTTAATTTATAACATATATTTCAATTTTCCATAATTTTTAAATTTATTAAATCTATGTATAGTTTCTATTATCTATCATTTATATATAAATCTATAAAATTCATCAAAAGAAACCAATTATATTGAAATGCAGGTTTCAAACATTTTTTGAAGCAAGTTCATGGATACGAAGTTAAGAATGTCTGTTTAAACTTCTGATGGAAATTGCCATCCACATCCAGAGAAAAAACTAGGAAGTCCGAATGCTGACCAAAGCAGACTATTTTAATTTTTCTAAAACTTGTTTTATCTTTGTTTTTTCTTTCTCCTGATTTTTCCCTCCTTTAATTCTTATTCTTCTTTCACACGACTAATATGAAAATATGTTAAACATGATTTTACATGTACAACCTATGTCAGATTACTTTCTATCATGGAAGGGTGAAGGGAAGGGAGAGAGAGAGAAAATGGGGAAGTCAAAAGTTTACAAAAAGATAAATGTTGAAAACTATCTTTGTATATTATTGGAAAAATAAAATAACATTCAAAATTAGAACCCCTCTTTTAGCAAATTATTATCATTTTACATAGGAGGGAACTGAAGCTGAGTAATTTGCTCATAGTCACAAGTTTGATAAATATCAGAAGTGGGATTTGAACTCTAGGTTTCCGGATGCCAATTCCACCCTCTTGTCCACTTTGAAAGATCGACTTCCTTCGGTTGGTCACTTTTGTCTGTTCCTTGTGGGGGCCACCCAAGGTTCCTCCACCCATAGTAGTTGACCTAGACTTGAAAAGCAGTCAACCTCAAGCCATCCTTGGGCTGTACAGGCTCCTCTCTGCTCCAGGTCCCCAAGACTTTACCCAGTTGTGTGTGTATGTGTATGGTTCTTTGGAAATTGCTAAATGACCCCCATCTGCTCCTCTGGATACAAAGAACCTATGATCTTTGTCTGGCACAATAGAGACTAAGCCTAGATGTGGTAATACCCTAAGACTTTCCTGGATATCTTAGTATTTCTTGGTCTCATCCATCAAATGTCCATTTGGTATCCCATTGGAGAGAAACAAGAAGGAAAGAAATAGAAACATCAATTCAGAGCCAGAAGGGACCTTAGGGGTCATCTAGCAAAACTCCCTCATTTTACAGTGGAGGAAACTGAGGCACAGAGGGATCAAATGAATGATCTGAGGTCACACAGGTAGCTAGTGGCAGATGAACCCTATTTCTCTTATCCAAATGCAGGCCCTTTTCTATTACTCCAAATCCAGGAAGTAAAGACTACTCAAGCCCATTCTAGAGGTGGGGTTGCAGATTCAGAGACATTAGGTGGCTTAGCTGTGGCCACACAGCCAGTAAGTGTCAGAGCCAAGGTTTGAACCAGGTGTCCTCGATGACCATCCCTCCACAACCCCCAACCTAAGTCTAAGCAGCTGGCAGGGCTGGGATTGGAAGTCTGGCCCAAATTTCTATTTCCTGGGGGTGTAGGGGCTGTAAACTTGCTAAGCAAGACCAGTTAGTCATTCAAGGGCTGGAGCAAACACAAAAGAAGCCAGACAGGAAACCCAATAGAAGCTGTCTCACCTGGTTGACTGGGGAGATTAGGTTTCCTCCATGTGTCACCAGCCAATAGCTTTGAGTTGGTGACAGGTGACCAGGTCAGAATACGACCAACTGTCCCACCCAAAAAGAGGCTCCTTCCTGGGTACCATCACCTTCAGAGAAAACACTCACACTTAAAGATGATGTGACTCAGTGGTATCAGGAAGAAGCAAGCCACTGCACCTTGTTTGCCTCAGTTTCCCTATTTGTAAAATAAGTTGGAAAAGGAAATGGCAAACCTTTCCAGTATCTTTGCCAAGAAAACCCCAAAGATGGGGGCAGTTAGGTGGCACAGTGGATAGAACATTGAACCTGGAGTCAGGAGGACTTGAGTTCAAATCCAGACTCAGATATTTAATAATTACCTAGCTGTATGATCTTAGGCAAGTCACTTAACCCCATTGCCTTGCAAAAAAAAAAGAAAAATCCAAAGTGTGAGACATGACTGAAATAATTAAACAACAAAAGAATTTCCATATTTCTCTCCAATGGGATACCAAATGGACATTTGATGGATGAGACCAAGAAATACTAAGAATTATAGAGAGAGGACTAGAGGGGACTTCACCGACCTTCTACTCCAACTCATCATTTTACAGGAGAAGAAACCAAATCCCAGAGAGGTTCAGTGGCCATGCTGCTTCACATGGCATAGGTCATCCTTCATTGACACATATCTGTCTCTTACTACTATGTTCTCATGAACAAATGTCTTTTCCTCTCCATCCCTATGCCGGCTCTTCTATAAAATGAGGGCCCTTTCCATGATCTAGCCCAATGCCCTCCTTTTACAAATGGCCCAGATGACAAGGAGCAGAGTGAGGATTTGAATCTAGGTCCTTTTTCTTCAGAGATATCACATTGTCCACTTCTGAAGAGCCCTCCAGTTCCAAATCTGTGTTCCCACGATCAGCCCTGTCCCCCAGGGGTCTTTGAAAAGATCAGTGGCCAGAATAACTCATCTCCCTTTGGCTGATCTGATAATGAACTGCACTGTCCTTGACTGGGTTGGTCTATCCTCAGTCCCATACCCGAAGCCTTCCCTCACCGGCACCAACTGTGAAAGTTTGCATTTACTGACATGTCCACTATAAAACCAAGGTCACTTCTGTTCTGTGATGAGGCAACAGAAGAGAATAATACCAGTAACAACTCACCTTTCTATAGTGATTGAAATGTTACAAAGCTCCTCCAACACATGATCACATATGATCCTGGTAGATGGGTACTCCTTGTATGAGTACCCCCATTCTAAAGATGAAGAAACTGAGCCTGGAGATGGGAAGTGACTCGCCCATGAGGATCAAGGGCAGGATTCAAACCCACATCTCTCCCCAACTAATCCCAGCACACTTTCTACTCAATGAAGGATCCCTCCAACAGTGTCAAAGAAGAAAACAACAGCCAGAACCAAGAAGCACAGCAGACCTTCCCTGGCAGAGGGGGGACAATCCAAATGTCGATTGCTGCCATGACAACAGTAATCACTTTAGCCACTGTGTCAAGGCACTAGCAGGCATATATTGAGTTCACCTTTATTTCCCCAGAACAGCCAGTCTCAGAGGACAGAGGTGCCAGGGAGGAGAAAGAAGCCTTTGCGCCCCCGCTTTTCACTTGCTGGGAAATGTGGGGGCTTCTGTCTGCCTGCAACCTGCCAGCCCACACAGGAATGTCCTTCACAAGCTAATTTTTAACTATTTAGCTGCAGGAGGTTCTCAGGAATCTATTCAACCACAAAGTAGGCAATGTGGATTCGTGTCTAGACCCCGGTTTCCAAGCCAAGTTCTGCCCCACTAGCTGGATGGCCCAGGGCAGATCTCTGCTCTTTCCTGTGCCTCTCTGTAGACAATATGATGCCAAACCTCTCTTCCTACTCTAAGGCTATGATCCTATGGTCTTTAACAAGCTGATGCCACTCAGTAACAATGCCAAGAATCTGGAGGTGAGGGTATCTTACCACGTGGGGCAAAGGCACTCGAGATCCACCTTCCATGGTTTGCTGTGACCAGATGGGGAAACTGAGACCCAAGAGACACATAGGTTAACATAGGTAGAAAGAAGAACCAGGTCAGTTGTCTCCAAATCCGATATTATTTTGTACCAAATTGCTAACTTGGCATCTAATAGCCTGGGTTTAGGGAAATCCTAATTTCTTCCTTTACTAGGGGAGGGATAATAAATTGGAACACTGAATGAATTGGCAGGGAAAATTCAATGTTCTGGAGGATGAGATCCTCCATCCTCATTAGATTTTAAGCTTCTTGAGGGCAAGGACTGTCCTTTGCCTCTTTTTGTAACCTCCACCTCTTAGTATAGTGTCTAGCACATAGTAGACTCTTAATTCATGCTT
The DNA here is from genome assembly GCF_037893015.1 of Macrotis lagotis. NCBI lineage: Eukaryota > Metazoa > Chordata > Mammalia > Peramelemorphia > Peramelidae > Macrotis > Macrotis lagotis. Next base: position 20,166,113 of record NC_133664.1, read on the forward strand.
CTTGATGGGTTGATCCAATATATAGTCTTGGCTTCTCAAAGGAGATTCTACAAATGTTATTTCCCAAGCCACATGAGAAGAGGCACAGTGTCCAGAATGAGCGAAATGAGGGAGGGAGCTGTGTTATTCTGCCCTGACAAGGCCACATCTGGAATATCGCTTGCATTTATTTAGTGTCTTACCTGTGGGATTTAGTTATTATTATCCCCATTTTACAGATGGAGAAACTGAGGCTGAGGAAAAGTTAAGTAACTTGGCCAGGGCCACACAGCTAAAATAAGTATCTGAAGGAGGATTTGAACTTGGACCTTCTAGAGTCCAACACTCTATCCAGTGGGCCTAGCTACCCAGATAACTATTCTTTAGTTCTGGCTACCATAGGGTTTAAACTGGAGATAGTCTAGAGGAAAGGGGAAGGTCTCATTTATTTTTCTTGACTAGCAAAAGCAGAATGAGGAGTAAACTTCAGAAAGGCAAACTTAGGGTTGATATAAGGGGGGGGGGGAACAACCAAAACCACCCTCATCATTGGAGTTGAATCATTGGCTGCCTTGGGCAATAGAATTAGGTGACCTCTATGGTCCCTTCTCATTCTGGATCCTATGAAATGATACATAAAGTATTGAAGCATTTATCTGAGTGGGGGGCCCTTTGATGGGAGGGGTTGCAAATAAAGACTGAATTGAATCATCATTTTGTGGCTGATGTGGTGGTGGTGGTGGTAGATGGGTTTGGATTAGACTTGGTGACCTGGGAAGTCATTTGCAACTCTGAGATTCTGCAATCTGAGACTACTCGGTGATAATGAGGAGGAAGGAGAGGAGGAAGAGGAAGAAAACCTCTCTGGGTCCGAGTTTCATCTTTTAAATGAGAGCATTGAATTAGATTCCCATTATTGGCTATCCATCACACTCAAAGAGGATCAAAAAAAATCCCAATGCCAAGATCAGTATATGACGTATCTGACTGTGGGAGAACCGACCAATACAAGCTTGGAAAGCTCTATCACACACACACACACACACACACACAAAGAGCGAAGAATGCAGATTTTTACTTTAGGAGAGCTGAGTTAGAATTCTGACTTTGTCTCTTATTATGTGACTTTTTTGTTTTTGCCAGGCAATGGGGTTAAGGGACTTGCTCAAGATCACACAGTTAAGCAAGTATTAAATGTCTGAGATCAGATTTGAACTCAGGTCCTCCTGACTCCAGGGTTAGTACTCTATCTGTTTTGCCACTTAGCTGCCTCACTCACTATGTGACTTTGCCCAAATCACAGAACCTCTGTGGGCCTCAGTTTCCTCATGTGTATAATGAGTTCCTTCCAAGCCTGATCCTTTCAGGCCAAGGTTCCATCCATCTCTCAGCTCAGGGTCTTTTGCTCCCATGATCCTCAGAACCAGTGGTGACTGGCAGGTGGTACAAAGCCCCACTGGACAGTTGAGTGCTTCTAGAAGAAGCTCCCTGGGGGCTTCATTAATATAATTGGCTTATTTTGCATTACTAGAGTCCTTTCTGAGGGAATGATTGCACTCCTCCCTTGGTAGGCTGTTTCAGGCAGAGATTGCCAGGAAGACAGGCTAGAGGGACCTCTTCTTAGGTCTTGATGGAGAGGGTCCTGAAGCCTCACAGGCTTACACTCTCATCTCCTGTTTATAGAAATTGTAACGATAGCAAATTAAACAGGAAAAGAAAATAATCAATACTTTTTTCCTTTCACAACAAAGTTCTCTCTTCCCCCAATTCCAGGGGCTTCCACTATTTTTAAAGATTCTATGAATTTAAATAATCTGATTGCCCAGTGCTGAGGATTATCAACCTGTGTGAGCTATGACTGATAAGGGCAGATGATGTGAGCTGGGCCTTATGGCTACTGCTATCGTTGCCTCTAGAATTGAGTCCATTGATACCAGAGCATCTCTGGAGGAGCCTTGGGGGATGGGGGATGGGGGCCAGAGCTAGCATCCATGTTATTAAATGAGGTCCCCAGCTCAGAGCCAGATGGGAAATCACAATTTCTACCTTCCTATTGGCCAAACTCCTAAGATCTAAAAGGGGGATCAAAGTCAAACTGCTCTTCTCTCTGAGAGGCTTCTTTTTAATGAGCTGTCACTGCCCACCAGGGAAAGGGGAAACAAAAGAAGAGTTTATTCATGGGCAGAAACATCAAAGCCCCATAGAGCAGACCAACCTAGGGTAAATTTCAAAGGGGCTTATTATCACTGCTTCAGTCAAAAGCCTGAGATGAGAATTCCAGCCCACAGCACCATTATACTTTTAAAAAAATGGAGGATAGGGACTGGACTCTAGATCTGGGATGTTATCCTATGCAGTTCAGTTCCTTCTCTGTAGTTTAAAATCTTAGAGATCTGCCCAGAACTAGGAGATGTTAAGTGACTTGGTCAGGGTCATACAACCAGGCAGTGTCAGAGGTCAGACCAGAACTATGGTATTTCCATGTTGGCTCACAACCACAATGGCATGTAACCTCTCCTGGGGAAAAATGATTGAATACTCCAAAATACAAATCTTCTCCTTTCTGGTCAAATATCTCAAAATGGGAAGCCAAGATGTTAATTTTTAAAAGGCACCAAATTTTTTTAATTGATATTTTATTTTTTCCAGATACGTGTTATGAAACTTTTCCAACATTCATCCACATGCATTTGCATATTTTAAGGGTACATAATTTCCTTCCACCCTCCCTTCCCATCCCTCTCCCCCAGAGGCAAACAGTCCAGTAAGAAGATTTTATATAGACATTTGTGTTTAACATGTTTCCAGATCAGTCATTTTCTGTATGAGGAATTAGGATTAAGGGGAAAGAAAGAAAACCATTGTATTGGAAAGAAATAAGAGAAAAAATTTAAAAAGTGAATGTAATGTTCATCAGATTCTGAAGGGTTTTGTTTGTTTTGTTTTGTTTTCTTCCTCTGGATGGGGAGAGCATTGTCCCTAGTCAGCCGAGGATTGCCCTAGCTCTCTGAACTGCTGAGAGATTCTGCTTCCATCCAGGTTGATCAACTCACAATGTTGTTGCTATATATACATCGTTCTCTTGGTTTTACTCCCTTTGCTCAGCATCAGATCTTACAATTCTTTCCATGCTTCTCTAGAGTCTGGCCATTCATGGTTTCTTATAGAACAATAGTATTCCATAACATTCATACACCATAACTTGTAAGCCATTCCCCAATGGATGGACATCCCCTCGATTTCCAATTCTTTACCACTATAAAAAGAGCCGCTAGGAATATTTTGGAACATGTGGGACTTTTCCCATTTTTTTATGATTCCTTCTGGATGTAGACCTAGTATTGGAATTTCTGGGTCAAAGGGTATGATCAGTTTTATTGCTCTTTGGGCATACTTCATATTGCGTTCCAGAAAGCTTGGCTCCATTCCCAACTCCACCAGCAATGCATCATGTCCCAATCCTTTCACAACCTCTCCAACATGAATCGTTTTCCATTTTTGACCAGTCTGATCATTGTGAGATGATGCCCCATTGTTGTTTTAATTAATGTCACCATATTAAAGAAAATTCTAGAGGCAGACATAGGGTAGGCAGAAAAGGAAGAAAGGTAAGAGAATGAATCTCTTCATGATTCTCCCTAGGAAGTTCTCTCATGACTAGAGCATTAACTAGGAATTGAGCCCAGGACAAGTGGAAGTCAAGGAAGGGTGGGAAGATAGAGACCACTGGTGCAAAGCCATTGTTTGGAAGGGTAGGGAGAAGACAGGAGGGGCTCCCCTAACCCTCAGCATGGTAGCCTCTGATTTTGACTAATTTATCCTAATAGTTAAGTGTCATCCTATGCTATTTCTAAACTGCTGGTGGGCAGCAAATAAATGACCCAGACCGAGCCCTGGCAGCCTCTGCCCTTGATCCCACAATTGTAAGAGCCAACTCATATATAAGGATGCAAAATACTTCATGAAATGTTGACTCATTTGATCTTCCCAACAACCCAGGGCAGGAATTATGATTTCCATTTTACAGAGAAGGAAACTGAGACTGAGAAGCTATGTGATTTGTCCAGGGTCCCACAGCTAGTGTTGGATGGAGGAGATGAATCAAACCCAGTGTGCTTTAAATCACACTGGACTTCTTTGTTCAGAAGAGCCTGGCCTCTATTGCTCCCCAATAAAATAAAACCACCCCTCCTTTTATATTCTGGGTCAAATCCATTGGTCCTTTCTATGTTACCAGATTGGCTCTCAGCATACAAGAAGGCTGATTTTGAGAGCTTCTCAAGCCAGCAGTCCAACCTCATATCCCTTCTACCCCCAGCATCAAGGATAGAAGATGGGTAATGACAGGTTTCCCATAAGCTCAAAATAAAAACATGTTTAAAGTACCTAAAGGTGAATACATCCATCACAATTAGTAAGGAAAAGATATCAATCCTCCTTATGCTAATGAGCATCTTTCATGAATCCTACAACGCGTAGAAGGTAGAGCATTTGAACTAGAGTCAGGAATACTGGGAATCAAATCCTGTCTGAGACACTTGGCTGGGTGATCTTGGGTGAGTCACTTAACCTTTGTCTGCCTCAGTTTCCTCACTCATAAAATGAGAAAACTTGTCTAGGATGGCAGCCCTCCCTCCTACTGCAGCCCAGGGAACCCTTAAGTCTTTCTCCCTTAGAAGCAGGGACATCCTGAAGCCCTTTCACCAGCTTAGCTTCGACCGTGGAAGGGAGCAGAGCCATAGCTTTTTTTACTTTCCATGACAAGCTATTCCCATTGGAATTGCTTTGGGGAGGGCTTTTTAACTAGAAATAAATGTTATGCAAACCTGCACATGCACACACCAGATACACACACACTCACATACATAGACATACACACAATCACAAACTTGCACTCACAGACACACACACACACACACACACACACACACACACACACACACATATATATATATACTCACACATTATACACCCCTCCCCACAGTTGTCAGTATTCTCATCTCCTTGAAGTCAATTTTTATTATTTATATATACTTCATTTTTATTTGGGTTTGTTCTTTGCCTGCTCCAGAAGCTAAACCTTGAGGCCCTTGTAACCCCCAAACCTAGCACAGTCTAGCACATGGTAGATGTTTAATAAACACCTTTGTTAAAAATTCTATTTATTTAAGACAATGGGGTTAAGTGACTTGCCCAAGGTCACATAGTTAGGCAATTATTAAGTGTCTGAGACCAGATTTGAATTCAGGCTCTCCTGACTCTGGAGCCAGTGCTCTATCCACTGCACCACCTAGCTGCCCCAATAAACACCCTTGCTTTGCTTTGCTTCCATTTTTCCTTTGCAGAAGAGCAATGAATTTCCCAAATGATAAAATGTCCCTGCCAGAGATGACTTTCAAGATCATTCAGTTGAGTTTCCTCCTCATTTGACAGATAAGGAAACTGAGGCCCAGAGACTGAATTGGTTGGTCAAGAAGCCCTAGAGAGTTAAACAAGAGGACTGAGATTTGAACCCAGATCTTTGGACTCTAGGTGCTGGACCATGCTATTTCAACAGTTCTTTAGAATTCAAGGGTTATTCACTTTTTTTTCCTTTTGCAGCTTCCTTCACAAGCTGGTAGAGTCAAAAGACCCTTCCCTTCCTAGTGTTAAATGAGGAAAATATTAAATTTTAGTTGAGATAGGTGAAAACAAAAACATGGCATTTTCCCCATTTCAAGCTTGTAGCCTCCCCTGGAATATATTCACATTGAGAAGCCTTGATTTACATGCATGGTACCTGTCAGCTGCCCCACAATCCTCCTCTGTCTTTACAGCCCCTTCTCCTGCTCCTCTACCCTTCCCCTGCTTTAGGAGCCAGACCAGAGGATGGTGTTAGAGAACAGGGGTCATTGAGAAAGTCTACACTGGAATTCCCCTTTTCTTTGGATGTGTTCACAGGATGCTAAACTGGAGATTACCTAGTCAGAAATGAATGGTGAACCCAAGGCCATGTAAATAAAAGATGTCAAAGCCTACCGTCTAACCCAGCTTCTTTGACTCTATACCTGCTTTTTGTCTCTGCTCTAGGATGCCTCTGGAGGCTCCCAATTTCTCACAAATATTCTCCTTTCCCTATTCCCCCAAGTCACCTGTCTATTAAGACAACCAACTCAGCAAATATCTCACTCGTTTTCAACAAGTCATTAATCAATCATCATCCCCTCAATTCTCCCATCCATCCATCCTCAAAGCCACCACCCAGCTACCTCCAATCCCTCTGTGACTTGTTATCAGTCTGACGCTGTCTTTTTACATTAAATTGACAGAAGCAATGCCAGGCTAACAACAACCAACCAGAGCTCTGATTTGTGCCTGCATCCAATGCCATTATCCACTTATTGCCTGTTAAACCAAAGGTACCATTTGTCTGATTGTTATCTAAGGAAGGAAAATGACATCTCTCCATTCCCCAAGATCCAAACAAAAGACAAAGGAAGCGATCGGATGTCTGGTCTGGTCTTTCTCATGTTGGCCACGTTCTCAGGGATGGTGCCTCTGACCCCCAACCCAAAGAAGACTTTGTGGGTTAGGGCTCAGGCACAAAAACAAATTCTCCCTTTCCTGACTGAGTCCTGCCAAAGCAGCAGTAATTTTGGGGAGTGCCCATCACAGTCTTTTGTGAGAGTGGGAAGACAGTTGGATATTGAGCCGGGGAGACCTGGGTCTCATTATTACCTCTAACACTTCTTCACTGAGTCATTGACTTTTCCTGAGATTCAGTTTTGGAAAGTGGCAATAGTGTGCAATAGTTATTAGATTGTAAGCTTCTTGAGGGCAGGTGCTGTCTTTTGCCTCTTTTTCTGATTCCAATGCTTAGCACAGGGTTTGGTTCTATAGTAGGTGCTTAATAAATGTTTATGGATTGAACTAATAATAACAATAATTCACATTTATGTGATTCAAGTATAATGAGGGACTGGCCAATGACAGTCTAGCCCTGGGGGCTAGCATGCTAGCTCTATCGGTTACCTGCACACTTGGGGGGGGGGGGGCGGTCTACTGATCTTTCTGGAAGTGTGTGATGAAATGTAATGAGGGACCCTACATCAGTTCCTACATGAGTCAGTTCCCTGTGAGGTAAGGTTTTCAAAGCCCTCTCCTCTTTGATAGATGGGATCTAAGGGGATATAATATAGACAAATGGATGAAATATTTTATAAACCTTCAATCACCATCTGATATGTCAGCTGTTATTATTAGTACAGAATCACAGAATTTCAGTGTTAACAGAGATCTTAGTGTCCTGCCTCCAAGGAACACCTTAAAAGGAAAGTAAAAGTCCAGGCTATCTTTGAAGACCTCCAAGGAGAGAGAATCCCTCCCTCCTGGGGTAACTCTTTTCACTTTAGGACAGATTTCATTTTATGATATTTTTCCTGATATCATTTCTAATTTTACCCGTTTTTCCTTCTTTTGTCCTTGATGGGTTCTGTACATTTGAGTACAAAGACAGGGTAGAAGGGGGGAAATGTGGTAGTAGAGGGAGGAAGATGGGCATCCCTAAAGGTTTTTCCTTTCTCCATAGCCAGGTTTGAGGTGATCAGAAGGAACCTCATATTCTTTTTTCCCCCCTTGGATTCACTAGCATGCCAATCTGGGAAAGATCTTGAGAACAAAACGGTCTTCTCTGAATCCTTTTGAGTAAAACCTTTTGTAAGGAGACTTGGAGGCACATGATTAAATGATGGGCATAAGGAATTTCTAATTCTATATCAGATAGTTGTCTGGAATAACAAACTGATTTAGGACCAGATACAGTAGTAGTCCAAAGGACAGATTTGAAGTTTAACCTGAGGATGTTCTCAGCTTTTGTTTCGCAATGGATGGTGGCACATAGCCTCTGAGCCAACTAAAGAGTTATCAGTCTTTCTAGGAGAGTCTTTCTAGTAACTGTCCCCTGGCATGTGAAAGCTGAGATAGTCTCTGAAGACAAAAAGAAATGGAAGAGAAAAGTTCAGTGACTACAAGACCACCAAAGATCCCCAGCAGAGAGGAGGATTGTGGAGCCCACTAGGAAGCCTTAAAACATTGCAGGAGACCCTTCCACGAGAAGTATCAGTTCCTCTGCACTTAGTTTCTTTGCATGCACCTCTCCACACATATACCCTAGATGCATGTTTTTCCTACATATGTTTCCTCCACCCATGATCTGAAGTCATAAATGTTATTTATAAATGTACCACTCTACCACCATCACCATAAATTCTCTTATTATTTTTATCCTCTGCAAATGTGCCCTTCCCAAGTTTTACTGGCTTATTCAGTGGGAGATAAAACCCTCAATGTTCCTGAGGTAGATATCCTTTTGACATTTTATTTGCTATAATGTTTGATTAAATGTCTTCTGTTTGAAGTAATGTGTGTCCTCTACCTGAGTGGAAAAAATAAACATATCAGTGGGGGCTCAAGAACTATAGTTTTGAATGTATTGACCCACAGCATGCCTTGAAGGTAGGTTGGAAATGGGGCACTCATGTATGAAATAGAGTGATTCAGGGGCCTCACAAAAACAGCAGAAATGTTATAGTTCCTTTTCCTTCTTTTTCTTACATTTGTAATAATTGGCACACTTCCAGTGTGTCTGGGTCTTTCCCCTAGAATATAAGTTCAGACCTATGTCTCTTTAAAGATTCAACATTACACAGCATCAGCCCAGAGGCTCCTCGGCACCAAACAGACATTAGAGACAATGATGTTAATGGGACTTGAGGATAAAAGGCAGGGGTTGCTGTCTCTCCTTCTTGGGTATTCTGAAGCAGGGAAGCCAAAGAGATAAGGGAGGAGGGAGGGGGCTGTTGGCATGAAACCCTTGAATGCCAGGGAGGTGCAGTGTGACAACTCAGGAAGGCAAGGCAAGGCAACAGCAGGAAGCTTGGACCCAACTCATTAAACCCCTGTTTGGTTTATCCAGTTCTTCCACAAACTTGTGTGTAAATAAGTGAGTGATATATGAAGACACATTCTTAGAAACTGAGTGGGCCTCTTCCTCTACCCCACAGCTGTCATTCTCCAGGTGACTCAAAAGCATTCCAGGGCTGTTTGTCCAGAGATCTGCTTTGTCATCCCGGGGTCAAATAGTGTCTTCTCAGTTTCTGTCCATCCTTTTCTCCTCCTCCTCCTCCTCCTCCTCCTCTCCTCCTCCTCCTCCTCCTCCTCCTCTTCTTCTTCCTTCTTCTCTGTCTCAGTCTCTCTCTCTTCTCTACTTTCTAAATCTCTCTGTTTCTCAATCTGTCTCCCCCTCAAGTTCTCTCTGCCTCTCTCCCTCTCTGCCTTCAATACCTGCTTTTCCCTGTGTCCCTGTCTCTTTCTGTCTCTCTCTCTCATGAATGCCTGTCTTTATACCTGCATCCTACATAATGAGTCTGGTAACAATTCAATGAGGGAAGGAATGAATAGCGTCTAATTTGGTGGTGGGGTATGGTGAGTGAGTGAGTGAGTGAGTGTTTGTGTGTGTGTGTGTGTGTGTGTGTGTGTGTGTGTGTGTGTGTGTGTGTGTGTATGTGTGTGTGTGTGTGTGTGTATGTGTGATTGGAGGAGGGGGAGAAGGAATAGGAGAATGTAATGAGACAATTTGCCCTAGGTCCCAGAAGGAGACAATCTCTGTCTTTGGGACTGATAGAGCCATTGTATAATAATCCATCCCTCACTCCCCCCCATTAGTGATAAGGGTCCATTCCCAGGCAGTTGTGAAAAATCTATCCTGGTCGTCTTAACAAAAAAAAAAAATATGATTTCAGCTGCTCAGTCCTAGGACTGTGTGAGGTCAATACAACTGGCCATGTAAACACAGCTCATGTGAGAAGTGAGGCTTCAACTTCAACTCAGATTTATGAATTCTTTTTCTCTTGGGTGCAAAGTTGTTAAAAGATTACCCAGGCCTTTCCTGCCACAAAATGGTTTATGCTTCAGAGGATTAATCTTATAGCATTAATTTCATGTATAATTGTGGTTAAGGGTTGTAGTTATTGAGGTTAGCAGGCAAACTAACTACACTCCCTTGGACGACCCCTACCCTCACATGGGCAGAGATGCTCTTTCCCAGGCTCTCCTTTCAGGTGCCCCCTGGGCACGACTGAAATTTAATCAAGGCCTCCACTCCTACTGTCACAGGTTGGGGCTGTGAGTGACACAGGAAAAACTAAACCCCAGTACATCCAACTTGTCTTGGAGTTTATTGAGTTTACCATCAAGGGAATCCCAACTGTAGATCCTCCAAGGAACAAGAAGACAAAGCTCAGTTATGTTTAAACCACAAAGAAGGGGAAAGACTTCAGCAAAAGCAGATTCAAAGGGATGTTGCAAGAGCTGAATAATTAGATCAACTGGAACCTGAAAAATCAGACTCTTTTCCGATTCAGGGAACCTGGGAAATCTCCCTGAAGAGATGGCATCCCCAAGGACATTCCTTTGAAGGGGTCAGTGGGGGGGGGGGGCAAGGAGATCCCTTCATTGTAAGCTGAGACTTCACCCATGATGGAGGTATTGGGGCTCAATTGGTGATCCTCAGGCCTTTGGGATCTTTGCTTGGAGAAAAGTTAGGAGAGGAAGAGGTCAGGGCCACACACCCCACTCCCCACCCCAGGAACTCGAGACAAAACTTCCCCCTCACCCCACGTTAATTCAGTGTGTCCAGGAAAGGCCAGGAGTAGGCTGGATGCATTCTGAGCTCTGCTTTTGAGAGTTTAATGAGAGGTTTTTAATAAAAATCTCCTTTGGCTCCTGTTCAGGTATGAGCTGAACACGCTAGCAATTTTCTGTTTTTTTAGGGGTTTTTTCTTTGTAAGGCAAATGGGGTTAAGTGGCTTGCTCAAGGCCACATGGCTAGGTAATTATTAAGTGTCTGAGACCGGATTTGAACTCAGGTACTCCTGACTCTAGGGCCAGTGCTCTATCCACTGAGCCACCTAGCCACCCCACCCTAGCAATTTTCAATAAAAATTTGGTTCTCTCTCTATCTCTCTGTCTCTGTCTCTGTCTCTCTCTGTGTCTGTCTCTCTGTCTTTCTGTCTCTGTCTCTCTGTCTCTCTCTTCTCTCTCTGTCTCTGTCTCTGTCTCTGTCTCTGTCTCTCTCTCTCTCTCTCTCTCTCTGTTCTCCAGTAACCATAATCCCATTCTTTCACTCTCTTTACTCCTTTAATTCCCACAAAGACACACACACACACAGACATACAAACACACACACACACACACACACACACACACACACACACATTCGCAAAGCACAATATCTTAGAGAAACCAATTTTATCTGAAGAATACTCAGTCAATACAGAAAGCAAATGGACTGTTTATCAGAAACAAGGAATGGGAACAGACTGGGTGAAAGAGCCCCCACCCTATGTCCATGCCCAAGTCCCTTCCTATTCCCAAATGTTGACACATAGTAGATGCTCAATAAATATTTGTTGAGTTATATTGAATTGAATTGGTTCATTGTAGCACTTTCCCTCTGTCTCCTCTGTACATACTTTGTTATGTACCTGGTCACCCATCTGTTGTCTCTCCTCCATTACAATGAGATCTCTTTGATGCCAGCAAATGGTTTTTAAATTTTTTTTTGTATCCCCATAGCATAGTACCTGGAGAATACTAATGCTTTGTAATCTACTGAAGTCAAAATATGATTGACTTCTGAAGGAATGAGAAAAACAACTCCTATGAACACTAAGTTCATGGAGGAGAAACCTCATTGAGTGCTTTCTAAAGGAGGAATACCCAAGTGATCAATTTTGGGACCAGAGGGACCAGCATACTCTTTTGTGAGAGTAGTGTGGGCAGTTACCATTTGCCACCAACCCTTACCCTGTCCTTGAGAGCTCCTTCCAACAAAAAAGACTAGGAGTCCTCTTAGGATTTTAAGAGGGATATTGGAATTCTAATCCAGTCCTGTCACTATCTGCAACCAAACTGGTGATCAAGCCTCTGAGACTTAGCTAGGTCAATCCTGTGATGGCAGGGATAGTCTACTACAGGCTCCATATTTGGAACCTTCTCCACCTGATGAGGCCTGCTGGGATTTAAGTTCTGATAAGTCTGATTTTAGAGAATGATGCTTTTTAACTTGGGATCCATGGATCCTTGATGGGTGTGTGGATAGATTTAAAAGGATCCATAAACTTGGAAGGGGGGATTATATTTTTTATTTCAAAATCATTGGTTTCCTTTGTTCTATATATTTTTTTTGCATCTAAAACCATGATCTTGAGAAGTGATCCATGGCTAAAGGTCATACCAGAAGCAAGTGGCAGTCAGGATTCAAACCCAGGGCTTATGATCCCATAATCAGAGTTCTTTCCACTCTGACCTACTGAATAATGTAGTATAGAGGAGGCAGAGAATTTGATCAGAACATCTGGATTCCAATTACATCTCTCATGACTGATCTCTCTGGGTCTCAGTTCCCCATCTATAAAATTAGGGTGTGGGATTATATGATTTCTGAGGTCCCTTCCATTGATGAATGACCCTACTACATTCCTAGATCTTAGTTTCCTCATCTGTAAGATGGAGGCTGTTCTATTAGATGATCTTTTTTGTCCTTCCATTTCAAAATCAATGATTCATATATCATAGCTTATAATGCTAGCCAAGGAGGGAAAACAGTGGTTAGAAGGGGAAGGGGAAGGAAGAGAGTGGACCTGATCTTTCAAGAAGTCCCTGGAGTAGACCTTCTCATCAATGTTTCAAACCAACCAGTTACATGAGAATTGGCTGGGGATGTCCTCCATGAACCTATCAGACCAGGCTGAATGGTCTTCTTAAGCATGTTAGGTGGCCTAGACTGAGGTTGGTAGACTTTTTATCTACTAAAAAAAAAAGAGAGAATATCACTTTCTCCCTCTTCTTCTAGCATGAGGCAAAGGGAAAATGACCATGATTACAGCAAGAGGATGAGATGATAATAATTAATTCTTTATAGAAAAGCACCAGATACCACCTCATACCACTCAGACTGGCCAATATAACCAGAAAGGATAATGATCATTGTTGGAAGGGTTGTGGGAAATCTGGGACACTATTACACTGTTGGTGGAGCTGTGAACTTATCCAACCCTTCTGGAGAGCTTTTTGGAACTATGCCCAAAGGGCAACAAAAATGTGCATACCCTTTGACCCAGCAATACCACTACTAGGTCTATACCCTGATGAGATGATGAAAAAGAGTATAAACATCCCTTGTACAAAAATATTCATAGCAGCCCTGTTTGTGGTGGCAAAGAATTGGAAATGTAGTAAATGTCCTTCAATTGGGGAATGGCTTAGCAAGCTGCGGTATATGTCACGGAATGCTATTGTTCTATTAGAAACCAGGAGAGATGGGAATTCAGGGAATCCCAGGAGGATTTGCATGAACTGATGCTGAGCGAGATGAGCAAAACCTGAAAAACATTGTACACACTAACAGCAACATGGGGGTGATGTTCAACCTTGATGGACTTGCTCATACCAACAGGGCAACAATCAGGGACAATTTGGGGCTGTCTGCAAAGGAGAATGCCATCTGTATCCAAAGAAAGAACTATGGAGTTGGAACAAAGACCAAGGACTAATACCTTTAATTTAGGAAAAAACCTTAGACTTATGGAGGAAACTGAATGGAGATAGAAAGGAATATACCTTTTTCTCTGCAGTACATGGAACTTATACAAAAATTGACCATGTACTAGGACATAAAAACCTAATGATCAACTGCAGAAAGGCAGAATTAGTGAATACATCTTTCTCAGATCACAATGCAATAAGTCATATGCAATACTGGGCCAAGGAGATATAGACCCAGAGCAAATTGGAAACTGAATCACCTCATTTTAAAAAATGAGTGGATCAAAAAAGAAATTATAGAAAGAATTAACCATTTTATCCTAGATAATGATAATAATGAAACAACATACCAAAACCTATGGGATTCATTCAAAGCAACTCTCGGGGGATATATTATAGCTCTAAATGCTTACATGAATAAATTGGAGAAAGCGGAAATCAATGAACTAAACATGCAACTAAAAAAATTAGAAAAAAGAACAAATCAGAAATCCCCAATTAAGTACCAAATTAGAAATTCTAAAAATTAAAGGAGAAATTAATAAAATTGAAAGCAAAAAAAAACTATTGAATTAATAAATAAAACCAAAAGTTGGTATTATGAAAAAAAACAATAAAATTGATAAACCTCTGGTCAATTTGATTTAAAAAAAGAAAGAAGAAAACCAAATTGCTAGTATCATAAATGAAAAAGGTGAACTCACCACCAATGAGGAGGAAATTAAAGTAATAATTCAAAATTATTTTGCCCAACTCTATGCCAACAAATTTGATAATCTAAGTGAAATGGATGAATATTTACAAAAATATAAGTTGCCCAGGTTAAGTGAAGAAGAGATTAAATACCTGAACAACCCTATCTCAGAAAAAGAAATTCAACAAGCCATCATTGATCTCTCTAAAAAAAAAAAAATCTCCAGGGCCTGATGGATTCACAAGTGAATTCTACCAAACATTTAAGGAACAATTGGTTCCAATTCTATATAAACTCTTTGGAAAAATAGGCAAAGATGGGACTCTGCCTAACTCCATCTATGAAACCAATATGGTGCTGTTACCTAAACTAGGAAGAGGTAAAATAGAGAAAGAAAATTGTAGAACTATTTCCCTGATGAATATAGATGCAAAAATCCTAAATAAAATCTTAGGAAAACAATTACAACAAGTCATCACTAGGATAATACATTATGATCAAGTCGGATTTATTCCAGGAATGCAGGGTTGGTTCAATATTAGGAAAACTGTTAGTATACTCAATTATATCAACAACAAACCTATCAGAAATCAGATGATCATATCAATAGATGCTGAAAAAGCTTTTGACAAAATACAGCATCCATTCCTATTAAAAACACTAGAGAGTGTAGGAATAAATGGACTGTTCCTTAAAATAATTAGCAGTATCCATCTGAAACCATCAACAAGCATTATATTCAATGGGGAGAGGCTAGAGGCATTCCCAATAAGATCAGGGATGAAACAAGGGTTCCCAGTATCACCACTACTATTCAATATTGTTTTAGAAATGTTAGCGTCAGCAATTGGAGAAGAAAAAGAAATTGAAGGAATTAGAATTGGGAAGGAAGAGACAAAACTCTCACTCTTTGCAAATGACACGATGGTCTACCTAGAGAATCCCAAGAAATCATCCAAAAAAACTACTGGAAACAGTTAGCAATTTTAGTAAAGTTGGAGGTTATAAAATAAACCCTCATAAATCCTCAACTTTTCTATATATGTCTAGCAAGATACAGCAGGAAGAGAGAAATCCCATTCAAAGTAACCTCAGACAATATAAAATACTTGGGAGTCTATTTGCCAAGACAGACTCAGAATCTTTTTGAAAATAATTATAAAACACTTCTCACACAAATTAAATCATATTTAAATAACTGGGCAAATATCAACTGCTCATGGATAGGTAGAGCTAATATAATAAAAATGACAATTCTACCAAAACTAAACTATCTGTTTAGTGCTCTACCAATCAAAATTCCAAAAAAATTACTTTAATGAGCTAGAAAACATTATAAGTAAATTCATATGGAGAAATAAAAAGTCAAGAATTGCCAGGAGCTTAATGAAAAAAAGTGCAAAAGAAGGTGGCTTAGCCCTACCTGATCTAAAATTATATTATAAAGC
The DNA here is from genome assembly GCF_037893015.1 of Macrotis lagotis. NCBI lineage: Eukaryota > Metazoa > Chordata > Mammalia > Peramelemorphia > Peramelidae > Macrotis > Macrotis lagotis. The sequence continues at coordinate 20,181,818 of NC_133664.1, forward strand.
ATCAGTCATCAAAACTGCTTGGTATTGGCTAAGAAATAGAGTGGTGGACCAGTGGAATAGACTAGATATAAAAGCAGGAGATGATTATAGTAATCTGCTGTTCGATAAACCCAAAGAGTCTGGCCATTGGGATAAAAACTCCCTCTTTGATAAAAACTGCTGGGAAATTGGAAGTTAGTATGGAAGAAACTTAGATTAAGCCAACACCTAACACCCTTTACCAAGAAAAGATCCAAATGGTTACAGGACATAGACATAAAAAACAATACTATAAGCAAATTAGAAGATCAAGGACTAGTCTACCTGTCAGATCTATGGAAAGGGGAGCAGTTTATGACTAAGGAAGAGTTGGAGAACATCACCAAAATCCAATTAGATGATTTCGATTACATTAAATCAAAAAGCTTTTGCACAGATAAAAATCACTGTAACCAAGATCAAAAGAAATGTAGTAAACTGGAAAACAAATCTTTACAACTAATGATTCTGACAAAGGACTCATTTCTAAAATATACAGAGAACTGAGTCATATTTTTAAAACAAAAAGCCATTCCTCGATTGACAAATGGTCAAAGGATATGCAAAGGCAATTTACAGATGAGGAGATCAAAGCAATTCATAGCCATATGAAAAAATGCTATAAATCATTAATTATTAGAGAAATGCAAATGAAAGCTTCTCTGAGGTACCACCTCACACCTCTCAGATTGGCCAATATGACCAGAAAGAATAATGATCCTTGTTGGAAGGGTTGTGGGAAATCTGGGACACTATTACACTGTTAGTGGAGCTGTGAACTCATCCAACCTTTCTGGAGAGCTATTTGGAACTATGCCCAAAGGGCAACAAAAATGTGCATACCCTTTGATTCAGCAGTACCACTACTGGGTCTATATCCTGAAGAGATGAAGAAAAAGGGTAAAAACATTACTTGTACAAAAATATTTATAGCAGTCCTGTTTGTGGTGGCAAAGAATTGGAAATCAAGTGAATGTCCTTCAATTGGGGAATGACTTAGCAAACTGTGGTATATGTATGTCATGGAACACTATTGTTCTATTAGAAACCAGGAGGGATGGGATTTCAGGGAAACCTGGAAGGATTTGCATGAACTGATGCTGAGTGAGATGAGCAGAACCAGAAAAACACCGTACACCCTAACAGCAACATGGGAGTGATGATCAGCCTTGAAGGACTTGCTCATTCCATCAGTGCAACAATTGGGAACAATTTTGGGCTGTCTGCAAAGGAGAGTGCCATCTGTATCCAGATAAAGAGCCATTATTCCCTTTAATTTAGAAAAAAACAGATATCTTATTGTCTGAATTTGTTATCTCTTAGACTTCTTGTCTCTTCTCTAAGGATATGATTTCTCTCTCATCACACTCAATTTGGATCAATGTACAACATGGAAACAAAGTAAAGACTGACAGATTGCTTTCCATGGGGGTGGGGGGTGGGGGAGGGAAGTAAGATGGGGGGGATTGTAAAACTCAAATAATATCTAATAAAAATTAAGAAAAAAAAGAAAAAAGGAAAAAAACCTGATATCTTATTTCTGGTCTTGCTATCTCTTATACTTTATTTCTTCCTTAAGGATATGATTTCTCTCTTATCACACTCAATTTGGATCAATGTATACCATGGAAAAAAATGTAAAGACTGGCAAATTGCCTTCTGTCAGGGGTAGGGGGAGGGAAGTAATGATTAGGGGGAAAAATTGTAAAAACTCAAAATAAATAATAAATAAAAATCTTTAAGTACAAAAAAAGAGAAAAAACACCAGAGACCATCTCTTCACTACCACCTGCCCCCTTACGAGATCTCAGACAGGAAAGCTGAAATGTCTCTTCTCCACTCCTCAGAGCTCCCAGGCTTCTTTCAATACTCAGTTCAAACCACTCCTTCTGGAGGAATCCTGTACCAGCTCCAACGGCCACTGAGATTAGCCTCAGAGAGATATACTGTATGTTCTGGGGGGGGGGGGGGTAATCCTGGAGCCAACTGGAAAGGCTACTACATCCAGATCCTGGCAAATACTACAGGTCAGGCCTTGATTTTTTTTATGTGTTGATTATTTAGACTTAAGAAAGTGATGGAAAAAAATTAAAAGTGTGTCGAGTATACTTTTTTCATCAGAGAGCTGGTTGTTAAACTTTGACCAGCACCCTGTTTTGAAGAACCTATTTGAATGGGTTGTGATCTCTCCCCTTAGAATGTAACCTCCTTGAGGGCCAGGACCTGTTTTTGCCTTTCTTTGTTGCTTCACTCTACTAACTGTGCCAGACCCATGGTAAGAATTTAAAAGTATGTGCAGATTGACTGAAGTGCAATAAAGTAGAAAATGAAATACTTTTCTTCCTTTATTAGGAGGTATTTTCACTATGCTTCTTCCATAAATCTTAGGTACAAATTACTCCAAAATGAGGATCAATATTATGCTTAATAAAAGCCTAGCGATTTAATTTGTTTCCAGCTTGTTGCTGGAAATTTAGGATTGAGCCCTAGCAGGAAAAAGGGGACTGTAATAATGAACTACTGGGTGCCGCCCTCTCTCATCCCCACTTGCTGCTCATCCCCATTGGCCATAGGTCATACAAACAAGTGTGGTAGGTGGGGCACCAAGGACCATTCCTTTTTACATGTTGTCTGTTGTCACGGAAACAAGAGAAGTAGGCTGCCTAGAATCAGTTGATTCTTAATGGAAAACTATCTATCTTTAAAGGAAGCATCCAATAGTAGCCAGCTCTCTCTATTTTCTCTTTTCTCACCTAAAGGTCTTAATTTTGATGATCTATGAGGTGTCAGCTGAAAGGTCTTCCATTCTGCTGCAGAACAATACTATAAAAAGTCAGATGTATGACTTTGTCATCTATAAATACCTTAGAAAGTCGAGCGTTATACTAATGTTAATAATGAATGTTTCCCTTCTAAGTAGGTTTAAAGCAACAGCACCCTAGCCCTTACAAAGACAATAAATACCCCCCTCCTTATCTTGGCATTTAAGCCCCCCCCCAAGTTGGGCTCCAACTTGCCTTCACAGCCTTATTCACATCATTCTCTTCATATTACTTGCCTCTCTTGCACACCTGTCTTATCCTACCCTATCCTATGCTTGAGACCTGAACCAACATTCTACCTCCAAAGCATTAGGAAGGTTTGGTCACCATGCTGGAGTATCTTCCTCCTCCTCTCTACCTTTCATATTTCTTCCCTTCCTTTCAAGGTTCAGCTTTTACTTCTTCCACAAGTCTTCCTTAATTTCTTCCATCTCTTTTCAAATGTCCCAGGGGGCCCTTAGTTTGGAAGCTACGAGGGACTCCAAGAGAGTCCGAGGTGAGGGTGTGGAGAGTGTGGCGGCAAGTCCTTCTCAAAGTGGGCAAAAGGATTTGCCCAAGGGTCATAGAAGCATAACTCTAGACCTAAACCTCAAAGACTTGCTGGGTCAACCCTCTCCTTCTACAAATGTGGAAATTGAGGCCCAAGAGGTAGAGAAACTTGTTTGAGGTCACAGAGGGGATTTGAGCCTCTATCCTCTGGTTTCAGAGTCCATGCTCTTTCCACCCATTCTTCCTATTGTCTCCTTTTGTCTGGGGCCCTTCTTGACCCTTGCCTTTCTCTCTCCTTGACCTCTTTCCCCTCAAATAGTAACTCCTTAGAGTCAGGGATAATTTCAGGCTTAGCAAAGTATCTTGCAGATAGTACCTGCTTTATCTAAATTGAATGGAATGGGGAATACAAATATTCCCACTTCAACCAAGCACAATCTAACAACTTGGTGAATGTCTTTTATTATATTGGCTTAGCCACACTCCCTTTCTAAACACCCACCCTTTGTCTTCTGTTGAAGTCTCAGTCTAAAAAAAATCAAGGAAATTCTCAGAGACAGTTTCCAAAAGTCTCTCTGGGACCTATTTAGTAAAAGACCCATTCCTACAGACTGAAGGCTCCCAGGCTGCTGGGTTAAGCCTTTGATTTGGGATGGGAGAAGACAAGAATAATTACCACGAGATCCCATTGCTTATTGAGGGGATGGAGGTTCTCTGCCATTTCAGGCTAGGAATTACTGGCCTATAGGCTTCACTTGACAAGGGCCCTGACCTAAGTCTATACCAAATCTCTAGACAAGGACCATAGTCCTACAAGGGAAAGAAACCATTAAGAAGGGCAGCTGGTGAGTGAGATGAGCAGAATCAGAAGAACATTGTCCACGCTAACAGCAACATGGGGTGATGATCAACTTTAATGGACTTGCTCATTCCATTAGAGCAACAATCAGGGACAATTTTGGAGTTTCTGTGATGGAGAATACCATCTGTATCCACAGAAAGAATTGTGGAGTTCGAACAAAGACCAAATACTATTACCTTTAAAACAAAAAACCATTATTTTATTATGTAACTTTGCTATCTCTTCTATTTTATTTTTCTTCCTTAAGGGTATGATTTCTCTCTTAACACATTCAACTTAGATCAATGTATACCATGGAAACAATGTAAAAGACTAACAGACTGCCTTCTGTGGAGGGGTGGGATAGGGAAGGAAGATTGGGGGAAAAATCGTAAAATTCAAAACAAAATCTTTCTATGAACTCTTTTTTTTTAAGGTTTTTGCAAGTCAAATGGGGGTTAAGTGGCTTGCCCAAGGCCACACAGCTAGGTAATTATTAAGTGTCTGAGACCGGATTTGAACCAGGGTACTCCTGATTCCAAGGCCGGTGCTTTATCCACTACGCCACCTAGCTTCCCCAAATCTTTCTAAAAGTAAAAAAAAAAATAAAGAGGCGCTTCTAGATGGTGCATTAGATAGAGCGCTGGCCCTGGAGTCAGGAGGAACTGAGTTCAAATCTGGCCTCAGATATATAATACTTACTTACCTGTGTAACCTTGGGCATCACTTAACCCCATTGCATTGCAAAAATAAAAAAGAAAGAAACTATTAAGATCATCTTAATCCAATTTCTTTGTTTTGCAGATGTAGAAACTGAGGCCTAGGAAGGATAAAGTCCTGGTCAATTAATTCAACATCCTCATTTTGTGAATGTGGAAACTGAGACTCAGGAAAATAAAGTCCTAATTTTATGAAAACTAGAGCTGGAAGGAACCTCAAAGACCATTTAATTCAACACCCTCATTTTACAGTTGAGGAACCTGAGATTCAGGGTGTTTAATGACTTACTAAGGTCTTACATGTAGCACATGAGGATTTGAACCCATGTTCTGTGACATGAGAACCAGGGATCTTTCTACTGAGGTCATGCAGATAGATGATAGGTAGGTAGCCAATCCAGGATTCTGACTCTGATCACAACTCAAGGCTTTTCCCCCAATCAATATTTATTAAAATTCTACTATGTGTGGGTACTAGGCTAGGCTAGGTAGAAGTGGTTCTTGATAAGTTTTCCTCCAGGATTTTTTGATGTAAGAATGTCTCAAAACGGGCACATGCCTGTCTGCAGTCTAATCTGTAATGGAATTATCAGAAATCAATATGGACGAGGCAATCTTTTCTCAGGCAGTTTTCAAATTAAGATGTTCCTGCTGCTGTCTGTCTTGTCCTGATTCTTTCCTTTTTTTCCTTCATAGCCACTGAATGCCTTTGACTGTGATCTCTACCATCTGAAAGTTGGTGAGGTAGGGTGAAGAAGGAAGAGGTTAGAAAATGAACCCAGGTGGGGCGGCTAGGTGGCACAGTGGATAAAGCACCGGCTCTGGAGTCAGGAGTACTTGGGTTCAAATCCGGTCTCAGTCACTTAATAATGACCTAGCTGTGTGGGCCTTGGGCAAGCCACTTGACCCCATTTCCATGCAAAAACCAAAAAAAAAAAAAATGAGCCAAGAGAAAGAGAAGGGAGAATCACAAAGGTCCACAGGGGCTCTGGTATTCTATGGGTCATACTCTGGGAGATGCTGACCAAATCTTATTGGCCATTTGTCCCTGATTGCCAGATGGGCAAACTAAGGTAGAGATTGCCCATGATTGATTAAAATCTCTATGTAAAATAATCCTAGATCTATGGATCTGGCTGAAATCTCTTATGAGTTACAGTCCTGTATCATCAACTGCCTAATGGATGTTTCAAATTGGGTCTCCCAGAAACACCTCAAACATAATATGTCAAAAAACAGAACTCATGCTCCTCTCTCTAGGACCACTTCCTCTGGGCAATTCATTCTCTTTAGCCTTGTAGTAAAGTAAAGGAAGGAGGCTATTGTTTTGAGTCCTATCTAGGAAGCAGGTGGAAAGAGTTCTAGACTTGGGATCTAAGAAGTAGGGTTCAGTTCCTGATTGTGTGATTTTTGAGAATTCAATTAACTTTCATTGAGTCTCAGTTTTCTCATTTGTAAAATGAGAGGGTCAAGCTAAGTGAACTCAAAGGTCCCATTCTAAATTTGCAGTCCCATGATGCCATAAAATTAAACATCTTTCATCTCCACCATGACCGCCAATATTCCGACACGTTGTTCCTGGCTCTGCCAATCACTCCTGGACCATTTTTTTGTTCACTGAATTACATAATCGAGAATTATGAAGTTGAGTTACTTAAAAGTTTCAAAGCACTTAGATATCTTTAGATACATAAGCACAATATGAGTGCAAGGTATAATTAATAATACAAGTGGCGTTTAGTAATCCCGAAATAAATATGCCAAACAAATGGCATATTCTACATTTAAGGAAACATTTGGTGACTTTTCCCTCCCTTTATCTCAAAGTCACATGTCCAAACCAACCATAAAACATTCATCTGTTCATCTAGATGGGTACTTAAGCTTTTTCTAGGCATCTGCTCATTACTTTGTTTCTGTGTTATACATATACATAGTGTGGGCTCTGTTTCAATATGGTGGGTCAATCTTCCAGATTACCTGAGAGCATTCCACCCATTGACCTCAACTCTAGGTACTGGAGTATAAGCTAATAAAAAAAACCCTTATTTGGGAAAATTGGGTTAGGTAAATGTTCAGTCCTCCTTCCTCCAACTCTAAGACCAACCTCCCTGGGAATTTTATCATCTAGGGACCATTGTTTTAGCATGTTATTTTCCATAGCCAGAACAGACCCTAGAGAGTTTCTGGAGAAGGGCTGCTTCCTTTAATCCCCTGCCATGGGAAGAAATGGAAGCCCAACTATCCTCATAAGACTCCATCCTCAGGCCAGTGCTTGCTCACTAGGGAGGTTCGGGTTGCTCCAATCAGACCATTTATCTGAAGTCAACTAAAATAACCTTTTGAGGTTCACTCATAGCTCTTTCTAGCCTTAAGGTAAACTGCCAAAAATGTTCTTTAAAATCATAGGGTTCATAGAAAGATCTCTTTTCTCTAATGATACCCAGGTAATCGGACCTCTACCTAGGCGACCCAGGAAAAAAAGATGGGAATTTGTCCCTGATTGCCAGATGGACAAACTAAGGTAGAGATTGCCCATGACTTTATTGGAATTGCTTAAAGGGATTGGTCTTTTGAGATTGTCTAGTGGCTTCGGTCTTTGACTGCCACGTGCATCTTTCTTCAATAATGAGGCTAATTGAGATTGAAAAAAAAAATCCATAGGGAACTTTTAAGGTCATTAAAAAGAGAAAAAAATGCCTACAGTAATTCTAAATTTTGGAAATAACATGTAGATCCCTATAGAGGATTAGTAACGAAACTAAGTTAGATTCATGCTCCAGGTCTTTCCTTTCCATAGTCATTCCAAAAGCATTTATGAAACACCTACTGTATACTTTCCAAAGTAATGTGTACTATCCTAATAATCACATAGATCATGCTGTTAGAATTTTCAGGTGGAATCCAGGGAAGAGAACTTAGCATCTGGGTTTGGTATCTATGGCCGAAAGGTCACCTTCTTTCCCAACAAAGACTAGTCAGGAGCAACAGCAAAAGTTAATTAGTAGAAGGGCAGTTAGGTGGCCTAGTGGGATAGTGGATAGAACACCAGTCTTGGAGTCAGGAAGACCTGAGTTCAAATTTGACCCCTTATTTGACATTGAACTTAATCCCATTGCCTCACAAAAAAAGTTAATTAGTAGTGATATTTCAATTGCCAGATCCAAGGATCTTTTCTGAATCCTCTTCCTCCTTGGTCTCTCTGCTGCATCGATGCCACTGACCACACTCCCTTCCTGGATGCTCTCTCCTCTCTGGGTTTTCATGACATTGCTCACTCTAAGTTTTCTTTCTAAGTTTTCTTTCTTTTCTAAGGTTTTCTCTGACCACCCCTTCTCCTTCTCATTTGCTGGATCTTTCTCCATATCTCATCACTTGCCAAGGCTACACCCCAAGGCTCTGCCTTGTGCTTCCTCTTCTCTTTCCACTCCTCTTGGTGACATCTTCTGCTCCCTAGATTTGATTAAAATCTCTATGTAAAATAATCCCAGATCTATGGATCTGGCTGAAGTCTCTTTTGTGAGTTATAGTCCTGCATCATCAACTGCCTAATGGATGTTTTCAAATGGGTCTCCCAGAAACACCTCAAGCATAATATGTCAAAAACAGAACTCAAGATTTTTGCCCCCAAATCTTCTACATTTCCAAATCTACCTTCTCTTTAGGTTGGCTTCCTGGCCAACCCCTCTAGGAGACATTTCCTGATGTTCCCCATGATTAATACACCCGTCTCTCATTTCCTACCACTTGAACTTCACCATCAAGGTCCTCTCAGGGAACCTCTTCACCACTAAACTCATTACTTTTTGAGGTTACTTCAGCTTTGATACTCACCTCTCTCCAGCATCCTCTGATTGCAGAGTTGAATGGGGGAGCCTCCATTTAAAGGAGGCTCACAAACAACTTCATTTCCCACCAATTATTCTTGGTGAACTAAACTCTATCATATACCTGTCCTGAGTATCTTCTCCCTTCCCCCTTTAAAATTTTCTTTTTTGTGTTGTATTTCCTTATTAGATTGAGGGTAGGGACTTTCTTTTTCTTATTTGTATTCTTATTTTCTTGTATTTTATTTTTTATTTCAAAATAAAATATTTTATTTATTTTTTGTTTGTGTCCTCAATATTTCCCAATAGCACATAATACTTATTAGTGATTTGTTATCCCTCAACTACACCTTAATTACTCTGTGCATTTTTGGATTTATTTACCTGTATGTGATATCCCCTTAATAGAAAGTAAGCTCCCTAGGGTAAGGATGGTGCCTAGGACAAGACTCTTCCACCTTGAATATTCTGTATTCTGGGGTTCAGAGTCATTTCTGCCTTCATCTCTGACTTCCCCTTTCTCTCCCTCCCCTGAACTAATGCCTATGCATAGTGGGTCTGCATAAATGCTTATAGAAATGGAACAGAATTCAAAAATACAGAATGGGCTGTCAAGAATGATGACTGAACAATTCAAAGATATATGAAGAGACTCTTATTTATAGATAGACAAAAGAAAGTCAAGCTAAATAAGTCTCACACAAACTTCTTTTTGGTCTAGACCTGTGATTTCATTTTTGAGGGGAATTCCGAATATGGACATTCTCTGCCCTGATTCTGCCAGTCCATGACTTATAGTCATAGACAGTTGTCTGAGAGGCATTGGAAGGTTAAGTGATTAGTCCAATGTCAACTAGTAGAAAATCAGGAATACCTGAGAGCCTGGCTTTCCTCCCTCTAAGGTCTTGTCCCTCTACCCATGGGCATAATCTTGTATACAGAAAGTCAAGTTATCTGTAGATCTCTTCAGACTCCTGGGACCCAGGACCTTGGAATTCTGAGTCTCTAGGTCCCTGAGTCCCTGGTCTCTGACCAATGAGCTTTGATCTCATCTTCCTAGAAACCAAGCATCCCCACCTCTCCCAGGCACCTCCAAATCACACTGGCTATATTTTGCCCCCCACCCTGCCATCCCTGTCCTTTGCCTGCTCCAGTTTCCCTAAATCTGCTGTCTTGCCCCAGTGGAGCATAATCTGCCTAAGGGCAGGGATTGTCCCCTGAATCCCCACTGCCCCAGCACACGGTAAATCCTTACTAAATACTTTTCATTTATTAACTACCATCAGCCAATAAATCTAAAACAGTAGACAACAACAGTGCTGGTTTATTAAAGGAAAAACATGTCCCTTTCCTTCTTTTAACAAATAGCAAACTACAAATGTAGAAGATTATCTGTACAAATGGTCCCAATCACTCTTTCATCCTATTTTATTTGAACTGATTCAGCTAATGGGCTTTGCAGGTGGTCTGTTGGTGAATCTGAGGGTTTGTCTCCTTCACCAAAGCAAAATGAATCTTTTTTTTTTTTTCAGGAAAAGAGAAATGAGGAATGTTAGTTTTCTCCCCAGCCAGGGTGCCTGGACATGTGGTCTTCTTGGCTGGCCTGAAAGTCCTGGTATCTGTCAATTAAAACAAGTCTGGTCTGTTTCATCTTTTGAATAAGCAAAGAGATGCTCAAAAATTCCCAGTCCCTAGGAGATTTTGTAGGCCTTTTTTTTTTTCCTTTTGGGAAGGGACATGATGACAGCAGGTGGGTTTCAGAGAAGAAGAAACAAGGGTGTCATAGAACTGAGAACAGGAGGGACTGCAGAGATGTCCTGTTCCAATCCCCTTTATTTTATAGAAGAGAAAACCCAGGAATGTTGTGATTTTTCTAAGTTCAACCAGGGAATAAGTAAGTAACAAGAGTCAACCATGAACCCTGGTCTGACTTGACTCCAATCCAGTTTTTTTCCTAAAAAATCAGAAGATTTGACCTTGAGGACACTGCCCTGGCTGCATCTTCTAGTGACCTGAGCAAGTGGCCACCTCACTTCCTCCATTTCCTCCTTTGTAAAATGGGAGATGATAACCCATTGTCTCCCTTACTGCACTGTTCTAAGGAACTTCCTTTTTTTGTGGTTTTTGTTTTTGCAAGGCATTGGGATTAAGTGACTTGCCCAAGGTCATACAGCTAAGTAAGTATTAAATGTCTGAGGTTAGACTTGAACTCAGGTCCTCCCCATCCACTGCACTACCCCAGCTGCCCATAAAGGACTTTCTTTGGAAAGTTCAAAGTGCAATGAAAATGGAATAAGGAAAACATCATAACAATGAGGAATTTTGTTCAAACTTGATCCAGAAAACAAAAGAGAAACTATACCTGTGCCTGAGGATTCTAGGTCTGTATTTTGCCCCCCCCCCTTCATTTTACAAATGAGGAAACAGAGGTCTGGGAAATGTAAGGGATTTGCCTGCCATCACACAGGTAACAGAAGTCAAAGGTCCTCTGGCTCCAGAATCCATACCCACTTTGCCAGGCTGCCTCTCCCCTCCCTTTCTTTGCTAAAGTGGGAGCCTCTAGGTATATAAAACTGCACACATTGTCAGAATCATTTAATGTGCTTATTTATTTTTTGTTATTGTTTTGCTGAAATGCTCCCTTCTACCCTCTTTTTAAAAATTCTTTGTGATTAGAAATGATTTCCTGCACGAGAGAGGCAAGTTAGGTTGAAATATAAAAGTAATATAAAAACAAAATATATCAATCATTTCTAAGAAGGATTTTAAAGGGGGCAGCTAGGTGGCGTAGTAGATAAAGCACTGGCCTTGGAGTCAGGAGTACGTGGGTTCAAATCTGGTCTCAGACACTTAATAATTACCTAGCTGTGTGGCCTTGAGCAAGCCACTTAACCCCATTTGACTTGCAAAAACCTAAAAAAAAAAGAAGGATTTTAAGGGGATCTCTTTGAAAAGCTACATTCATCTAAATGAATATATTCAATTTTATTGATAAATATACATTCAAATATATTGGTTAAAAATCCCCAAATTTCTTAATTATAATAGCTGGCTTTTATAATCACCTTTTAAGATTTGCAAAGAGTTTCACAAATATTATCTCATTTGATCTTCCCAGTAACCTGAGAGGTAGCTACTATTATGATCCCCATTTTACAGATCATCACCATCATTGTCCCCATTTTATAGATGGGTAAACTGAATTAAATAATAGGTAGCCCAAGTTCACGTGTCCAGCAAATGTGGGAGGTACGATTCAAATTCAGCTCTTCCCAATTTCAGGCTCAGCACTCTATTCATCATCCCACCAATTATTGACAGAGATGCTGAAGTAGTTTTGCCATTTCCTTCTCCAGCTCATTTACAAATGAGGAAATTGAGGCAAATAGGGTAAAGTGACTTGCTAAGTAAGTGTCTGAGGTTGGATTTGAACTCAGGTCTTCCTGACTCCAAAACTCTATCCACTATCTACCAAGCTGCTTCTCTCTTTTTCTCCCCCTAAATGAATCCATTGTGAATGGATTTCTACATATGTGAATTAGTAGCAGGGGGGTGTTTCAGTCTTGCCAGTATTGGTCTGGTGGTGCTGAACAGTCCCATCAGGTGGAGGGTTGGATGGGCATTGAGATTCTGAGGTTCAGCCTGCCAAGGGGCCAGCTGATAGAAGAGAGAGCAGAAGGAAAGGGAGAGGCCAGGGAATCTTCCTGCTGAAGACTTAGGAGCTGCCCCAGAAATTCCTTCTGATGCCAAGCTTGGACAGAGTCAACAGGTGAGGTTGGAACCCTAAGCCTCTCCAGAAACCTGGTTCCCACCTCCATTCTTGGGTCTAGAGCTTAGTCCTTAGGCTTCCCAGGAAAAACCTTGGGGAATACTCCTAGATCAACAGAGAAAGGCCTAGACACAATCTCTGCCTGTGTTTTGAAGCCTTGGTCCATCAATCACTTGATAGGTATTATTTATTATGTGCTGGACTCTGCTAAACTCCCTAGACTCTGGTGAGCATATGATCAACCTTTCCTGGAGGCAAACCTTTGTTTCTGATGTCTGAATGATGGGAGAATTGCTCAGAACCAACCTCAGGTCTCCATGGTGTTGAGTCTGGTGCTCTTCCCTCCAGGCTAGGCATGCAGTCAGACTGGTCTTCCCTCGGAGGATCTGAGTTCCAATCTCAGATTGCCTTCTTACAAGTCTCTTTACCTTTCTAGTTCAGTTTCCCCACCTATAAAATGAGACAGGGTGAACCTGATGACTTTTAAGTCATCGATGTGATTTAAATTCATGTAAGATCCCTCACAGATCCTAAATTCAATCAGAAACCTCTTTGGGCACCAGGATCTTGAATCCACTTCCTATCAACCACCAACTGGACGAGGGATCTTGGTGAGTCACCCCCTGCCCAGTCCCTTGTTGGACCTTGATTCCATTCCCTGTAAAAATGGACCTGATAATTGCAGCTTCCCTACCTCCCAAGGCTATTGTAGTCTTCAGCCTGACTAATGGTTGTAAAACACGAGGCGACTGCTAATTAGTGTTACTCCTAATGCTTTTCCAGGAGTAGAGAGTTAGTCATGGCCATGGTGACGTCGTCGGCATGTCAAATGCACGCATGACCTCATGGGAGATGACCTCATGGGAGACTTCCTCTTTACGAATGCCTTTGACTGCTTAAGGGTGGGAGGAAGGGGGAGCTGGACCTGCTCCTCATCTGCTGGCTACCTGCCTCAGTCGGACCCTGGTCAAAGGAAAAGAGGGAAAGGCGTGGCCAGTATTGGGTCCTGGAGAGTGCAAGACGCTGGGCTGAGAGACAAAGAGGTCATCCACTGCCCCTGCGGTCTGGCCCAAGCGGGGCCAGCAGCTGAGTGAGGACGTGGAGGGGACGTTGGCCAGCTGGGAACTGGGGCTGCATTTCACCTCTCCTTCAGAGCCTGGCGTTTGTGTGTTCAGGTTGTGTTTCTGTGCTATTTAAAATGTTTAATATATCTGTAGTTTATATAAAAACCAGGCTTGATTAGCAATAGCTCTTTCTAATCCATCTACTTTTGAAAATATCCTCGGCAGAAGAGAGCACACGTGTGTGTGTGTGTGTGTGTGTGTGTGTGTGTGTGTGTAAAAGGCAGGGGGGGAGAGGGAGAGAGAGAGACAGAGACAGAGACAGACAGAGAGAGAAAGAGAGAGAGAGAGAGAGAGAGAGAGAGAGAGAACTTCAACCTGAAATCCATTCCCCAATACATCTGGAGTGACTTGGAGAGGCATCCAAAGATAACATCATCCCCCTAAAAATAATCCATCCCCCTCAAATAAGGCCTATGATTTCAATCAGTGTAAGAAACTCCCTCCACCAAGGGCAGAGAGTCTATGAGCAAATACAAATGCCCCAGGGAATTACCTGAGACACATGGCAAATTAAGTGACTTCCTTAGAAGTCCTTCCTTGGGCGAAAAGTCAGAGGTAAGATCGGGGGCCAGCTTTCCCTGACTCCAAGTGTGAAGGGCTTCCCACAGACTCTATTGTCTTTTGCCACTAAAGCACTGGTGAAAAATGAGAACATAAAGCCTCCTGTCCTTGCAAGAGCAATAGCTCTCAGAGCAGCTTTATAAACTTTTGAAAGTTTGTAAAGTGCTTTTCTTGTGTTACCTTATTTGGAGCTTATAACTATCCTCTGTACTCCTTGCTAGGGGTATTATTAATCTCATTTTGCAGATGAGTAAACTGAGGTTCAGAGAAATGACATCACTCAAGTCTCAGGAAACATATTTAGAGAAATGAGGCTTTAGGAAGTAAAGCTTCCTGAGTAAGGGCTCTCTTTTCATCTACCCATCCACCGATCCTCTCATCTATTCATTAATCAGAGTCTGGTAATCACAGGTGCTTAATAAATGGGTTTAACTGACCCCTTCCCATAGTCATTTCTGACTTTTTAGGATCTTCGAACCCCTCCCCTTTCTGATCAGTCCCAGCTTTCTCAGTATTCACATCTCAGGCTGAAGGCTGTAATGCAAGAAAGTATACACACACAAGCAGCAAGCATTTATTAAATACCCACTGTTTGCTAGGTGCCATACTAAGCAGTAAGAATACAAAAAGAGAAAACTACCCTTCTCTCCTGAAGATTACCTTCTTGGGGTGGGGGGGGGAAGATGTTGCATACCTAAAAACATAAAGAAATTGAACAGCGACACAGAGGAGAGGGAGTCATTGTAGTGGAGACAGTGCCTCTGCTGAAGATGATATCTGAGCTGAGTCTGGAAGGAAGTCCGGGATTTTGAGGAGCAGAGGTTATGAGGGAGGGCATGCCAGGCATGAGAATCAGCTGGTTCAAAGGTATGGAGAGGGGAGATGAATGTCAAAGGACAGCAAGTTGGCTTATAAGAGTTGGGAGGCAAAGTTATTAGACAGAAGTAAAGTTTAGGGTAGGTAGTTAGCTGGAAAGGCAAGAATGGGTCAGATTATAAAATGTTATAAATACCAAAGAATTTTATATTTGATCCTGGAGAAAAGAAATTCATTTAGATGTCTATTATCTGATATACTTATCCATCTATTCATCTATTTTTCCATCTCCATCCATTCATCTCTATTTGTTTATCTGTCCATCATTCATCTTTATCAGTTTATTCTCTCTCTCTCTCTCTCTCTCTCTCTCTCTCTCTCTCTCTCTCTCTCTCTCTCTCCCCCACACATGCTTCTGTTCTCTCTCGTTTGTTCTGTCTCTCTCTCTCTCTCCCTTCCCCCTTTTCTATTCATACTGAAAAGTCCTAATTACAGTTGCTTGATTGATTAACTTTTTTTAAGTGAGAGGATATTTTAAATATTTTATACATAATTCCCTTGGTTTCCACAAACACAAAAATCTACTGGTTCCTGCAACCTATATTTAGGGGTTCTCTTATATGACTCCTCAGTACCTGTTCTGGAAAAGCATTCTGCATTTCCTTTCTTTAGTTTCCAGTGCATCCTCACAGGACATGGGACCAAAATCATGCCAAACCAGAACTCTAAGCAAACAAAACCTTTACAGAGGTCACTGGAAAAAGAGATCACCAAGAGAACTCCATCCCTTGGGGATAATGCTGACCTCTTTCAAAATAGCTAATGGGCTTGACAGAGATGGTTTTTCCCATGTGCTTCTGGACAATGTGGTGACGACAGCAGCTCTCAGAGTCCAACCAGGGTTCAATCACAGCCTTGACTTCCTGCAGCTGTTTCTCTTTCAGACCCTTCCTTCTTCAAAGGCATCACACCAACAAGGGTGATCTGGACAAAAACAACAAAAGAATGTAGGGGCTGCCAAGAGAATGCTATTGTTTGAATTCCTCCAACTCGATTACAATCTTTCACATTGATAAAACAAAGTCTTTAGTCGTTCTCCCAAAGAGATTGCACGAACACCATGTGCCTGATACTCTGAAGAGTCATGAGAGATAGGTGAAGGTATCCACTCATATAATGCTGATTTTACAAATGGGGAAACTGAGCTCCTGCATGAGATGGCGTAAGACACAGTTTTATTAAGTGCTTTAATTCTACTAAATTAATTGCAGTTCCTGCTTCACATCCTCATTATTTGGGGTTAGTCTTTGGTTTTCATCATGCCCCTTGAAACTTCCTAATGACCCCACTCAGCCCACATACATATTCATAACTCAAGTTTTATTAGAACCCAGCTCTCAAAGGCCTTTGACAATTTGGCCAAAAGAAAGAGGTATTTACAGAATTGTCTGCCTATTCCAAATAACCTCAAAACCCCTAGAGTTGAGTATAATGGAAACAAGATACCAAGCTCAATTTTCTTTTGCTTGTAGATGAAGCTGTTTTCTTGATCACTATTCTCAATACATGAGCACACATATATTTCTTCAATCCATCAATACTTCAATGACTCAAACTCTCGTGGGATTCATGCCTTCTTTGCATTCCCAGATCTTAAAACAGAATAACACTTGGTAAACCTTTAATAAAGGCTATAGAAGATGGACTTAGAGTCAGGAAGACCTAAGTTCAAATCCTGTCTCAGATGCTTACCAACTATGTGACCCTAGATACTTACTCATTTAACCTCCCTCATCCTCTGTTTCCTTATATTAGTAAATCACTATCTCTCTGAGCTACAGTTTCCTCATCTGGGACACGGGAATATAATACTTTCCATCTCAGAGGAGTTAGTCATGAGGAACTCTTTGGAAGCCATGACTATTTGTGAGTTTTTCTCTATAGCAATGATCGTCTTTTCTCTGTGAGAGAGAGAACAAGGCTGATCATATGAGAATTTGCAAAATAAACAAACTTTGCCTTTTCTTCTCCCTCCTTCTGCAATTCTTCTGCCCCTTTAGGGCACTGTCTGGGATGTGACCCTCTTGACTTTCACCCATGTGAACTCTTCCTAGGCAGCCCTCCATGGTTTGGACCTTCCTATCTCTCATTCCTTCAAAATTTCTCCAACTTAAATTTCATCATCATCATGGTGCCATAATCCCACCTTGACAAAGGGGACAACCTTCAAATGTCTTTAAATTGATTCTTGCTAATATGTTTATAAATTCTAAAGAGTTACTCCCTCAGTAAGAAGACTAAGAATTGGAATAGATATTTATATAGTGATTTTAAATTTACTTCTGAGTAAGAAAGTAATAATGACATTTATGTAATGTTTTGAAGTTTAATTCTGAGAAAATAACGTCATCATTGTTATTGACATTTATTTCATACTCTAAAGGTAACATATATTTAAACTAAGATATTTTAGAAATGCTTTAATTGAAAATCATGATTTAGTGGCAGGCCTATTCACCTTTTATTCAAAATTTTCTCTGTATCTAATTATGTAATCTTATAGTCTATATTTTTTCTCTTCTTGAAATAATTTATTATTAGTTTATTAGTGATTGTTTTCCTGATATTAAACCACTCTTGTGGTTCTATTTCTATTTCCCACTTGGCCATAATAAATATTTTAATGTACTTGGGCACATTCTGTTTATATTTTATTTAACATTTTTACCTTGATACCTATTTATGCTATTGGCTTAATGATTTTCTTTCTCAGTCTTACATTTGTCTATATTTAGAAAGTTTATAGAATCAAAGAATTCTTGGGAGTTTGGTAGAATTTGCTTGTGAACCATCTGGACTTGATATCTCCTTGCAGGGAAGTTCTTTATGGTCTTCAGATTTCTTCTGAAATTGGGTCCATTTAGAATATCTATTTCTTGTTTCACTAATTTTACTTTTTATTTTTTGCCCAGTATTTTGGAAGATCCATAAGCTTCTTCCTGGGCTGATAATGATAATAAAATAACCCCAAAATCATCAAAAACAACGACGATAATAGAAAAAGGAAAGACAGAAGGAAAATCTGTTTAAATCCTAAGTATTTGGTGGAGATGAGTGAGGGGGAAGGGGAGAGAAAAACTAACAGTCACCTGCTTGCTATAGTCAAAAGAAGAGCTGTAGGTCATTAACATTTCCTTCCTGGCTCCAAGTATTTAAAATATTTAATAATAACCAACATTGACAGAACATTTATGCTGAATTGGCAAAAACACTTTACATCCCTTCTCTCAGTTTTGTCTCACAGCTACCCAGTATTATGATCCATTTTAGAAATGAAGAAAATCTCAGAAAGGTTTGATGATCTGTCCATAGTCATACATAGCTAATAAATGTCAGAAGTAGGATTTTCATTTAGGCCTTCCTAAATTTATAATTCACACTGATTCTTTTTTAGGCAGTGAGGTACCAGGGAAGCAACCCTTTGGAGCTTTTGTGGCATTGTGAAGATGTGTACCCTGGAAGCAATTTTGTGAAGGACTTTTTATTCAAGACTGCTCCTCCAAGACTAGAAAGATTCACAAGGAAATTGTACTAAACATTTAAAAAAAACCAGTTAATTCTAATGATCCATAAACTGAAAAAAAAAAAGTAAAAGAGTTCTACCAAATTCTTCCTGTGGTACAAATATTGTCTTGAGACCTAAACCAGAGAGAGTCAAAAGACCTCTCTATAACCAATTTCTCTAATGAATATTGATGCAAAAAAATTAAATAAAATACTAGGAAGGCAATTCCAGAAATAGATCACAAAGATCATACACTATGACCAGGCTGGATTTGTAAAAGAAAGGTAGAGCTAGTTCAATATTAGGAAAGCTAGAAGCATAATTGACTATATAATAACAAAAACAAAAAAGATTATTTTGATAGATGCAGAAAAAGCTTTTGACAAAATATAGCACCCATATCTGTTTTTTAAAAAAGAAACATTATGGGGCAGCTAGGTGGTCCAGTGGATAGAGTACTGGCCCTGGAGTCAGGAGGACCTGAGTTCAAATGTGATCCCAGACACTCAATAATTACCTAACTGCGTGACCTTGGGCAAGTCACTTAACCCCCCCACTACCTTACTTAAAAAAAGGAGGGGAGGAAACATCAGAAAGACTAAGAATATACAACTTCTAGGGGCAGCTAGGTGGCTCAGTGGATAGGTACCCACCCTGGAGTCAGGATGACCTGAGTTCAAATCCAGCCTCAGACAATAATTACCTAGTTGCATCCTAGTTGCGTGACCTTGGGCAAGTCATTTTAACCACATTGCCTTGCAAAAACCAAAAAAAAAAATATACAAGTTCTGACATATAATAAGTAAAGTCTACCTTACCCATATATCATTTAGCAAGCATTATCTATAATCAGGATAAAATAAAAGCCTTTCCAATAAGATCAGAGGCAAAGCAAGAATCACCATTATTTTTCACTATTGTATTAAAAATACTAATTACAACAATAAGATTAGAAAAGGAAATCAAAGGAATAAGCATAGACAATGAAGGAGAAAAAATATCACTTTTTGCAGATGATATGATGATTTGCTTAAAGAACTCTAGAGAGTTAACTAAAACTTAATGAAAATGACAATTCTAACAAAGTTGCAGGATATAAAAGAAACCCATATACATCATGAGCATTTCTGCATATCACTAACCAAACCCAACAGGAAAAGATAGAAAGAAAAATAGTATTTAAAAGAGCTACAAATAGTTTAAAACATTTGATTGTGTATCTGCCAAAACATACATAAGAACCATATGAATGCAATTGCAAAACATTCTTTAAACAAAAACAGAACTAAATCATTTTTAAAAATATTAATTTCTCATGGCTATGCTGAACAAATGCAATACAAATTACAATATTATCCAAATTAATTTACTCATTAAGTGCCATATCCATCAAACTACCAAGGAATTATTTTATAATTAAAAAAATAACAAAAATAACAAAATTCATGTGGAGAAGCAAAAGGTCAAGAAAATCAAGGGAATTTGATATTTTTAATGTTTTTTTTTATTTTTAATGAGCAAAGGAGACAGTTTAGCAGAATCAGATGTCGAAGTATACTGCAAAATTGTAATCATCAGAACAATATGGTACTGGGTAAGAAGGATCAATGGAACAGATACACAATATACAGAAACAAGTGAGCACAGTAACCTAACATCTGAGAAACCCAAAGATTCCAACTAGTGGGTCAAGAGGTCACTTTTTGAGAAAAATTGTTGGCAAAACTAGAAAATAGTTGGGTAGCAATTGGTCATAGATCATCATCTCGCACCATATATCAAGATAAAAACTGGATACATGATTTATGTATACAATGTGATATAAATATGCTCGTGGAATATACAAGAAATTATCTTTCAGATCAACGGATAGGGGAAGAGTTCTTGATTAAATGAGAGATAGAGAGGCTGATTGGAGACAAAATGGATGATTCTGACTACAAAAAATTTTTTTGGCATAGAAAACAAATGCAGCTAAAATTAAGAAAAAGGCAGGAAACTGGGGGAGGGGTTGGAATTTTTGTAGCAAATCTCCCTAAGGTCTAATTTCTCAAATATACAAGGAAATGAACCAGATTTATTAAAATAAGAGTCATTCCTCAATTGATAATTGTCAAAGATAACTAGTTTTCAGACGAAGAAATCTAAGCTATTAATGCTGTTGTTTGTTTAGTCATTTCAATTGTGTTGGACTCTTTGGAGTCTTCTTGGCAAAAATACATATCCTGAAGTAGATTTCCATTTCCTTCTCTGGTTAATTTTACAGATGAGGAAATAGAGGCAAACAGGATTAAGTGACTTGCCCGGGGAAGTATAGCTAAGAAGCTCTTGAGTTGAGAAGTATTTGAGGCTGGGTTTGGACTCAGGAAGATGTCTCCTTGAATTCAGGTCTGGCATCCTACCCCAAGCTGTCAATAGTCATATGAAAAAATACTTTACTTAGAAAAATGCAAATTAAATCAACTCTGAATTACCATCTCTCATCTATCAGATTGGTAAAGATGACAGAAAATGAAAATAACAGATGCAGGAGAGGATGCAGTAAAATGAGTGCACTAATGCACTGTTGGATTAATTCTAAAAAAGCAATTTTGAATTATTTTTTAAAAAAAAACTATAAAACTGTGCATATTCTTTGATCCAGCATTATGATGATTAGATCTGTATCTCATAGAGATAAAAGAAAAAGAATAAGGACATATATATATATATATATATATATATATATATATACCCTTATTTATAGCATCTCTTTTTCTTAGGGCAAAAAAAATTGGAAATTAAGAATGTCTATCAATTGGGGGATGGCTGAACAAATTGTGGTATATGATTATGATGGAATACTATCAAGAAATGATAAAAAGGGATGTTTTCAGAAAAACCTGAGAAGATTTATATGAACTGATATAAAATAAAATGAGCAACACCAAGAGAACATTATATACATAAAAGCAACATTGCAAACCTAATAAACTTTGATAGAGTTGGTGCTCTGATCAATACAATGCTTTACAATAATTCAAAGAACTCTTGATAGAAAAGACTATCCATATCCAGACAGAGAACTCACAGACTCAGAGTACAGGTTGAAGCAGTTATGCTTTCCCCAAAAAATCAAGCTATTGGATAATGTGGAAGTTTGTTTTGCATGAATCCATATGTGTTTTATATTTCTTGCATTTTAAATGGGTGGAGAAGTGAGTGAGTGAGGTGAGGGGAGAGAAAATCTGGACCTGAAAATAAAATAAGATTGAAGGGAAAAAATAAAACTTTTTTCTTTCTTCATTTTCTTACTTCTGGCTTTCTCTGTTACTCACATGTTACAATAGAATCCATAGGGTGTCAAAGCTTTAAAACAAACTCCTTATGACTTCATTTTTTAAAATACAAAAACAAATCCTCAAAGGTCTTGTTAAAGGTTTGAGATACAAAGGGGGAAATGATGTTTTTTAAATTAGGAAAATGTTACTCAGATCTGGTTGCTGATGGACGCTGCCACTGTGCGGGTATCCTGTTTAGCTAGGGACCAGATGGCTCAGAGGATTGATAATGGGATAAAAAGCATTTCATATCTAGGTCATGGATTGCATCTGGCCTAGGTCAATAGAGACTGAGAGTTGTCTCTGCCTGCCGGTGGTGTGTGTGTGTGTGTGTGTGTGTGTGTGTGTGTGTGTGGCAGGCAGAAAATGAGTCTGTGCTCTTCTGCTAGGTTTTCCTTCTATCTGTACTAGCATGAATAGACTTCCTCGTTGACAATCTCTGGGAACTAAAGGATATATAGAGAGAACTTTCTTCTAGGCCAACACAGGATGATAAAAGCTAATTTATCCCAAAAGATTCTGAACTCCATAGTCTCTGCAAAAGTTTTCCAAAACATGGTGTTTAGCTCAAAAATTTAAATATTAAGATGGAAAGGATATGTCATATCTTGTCAGAAGCCAACAGACAGGTGCCTGGGTGTAGGCAAACTCTTAGCCAGGTGGTTGGAGTTAAAGGGAAGGACAGGTAAACACAGTGCCCACCTGCAAAGGATGGAGGGAATGCTCTCTCTTTGGTCACTGCCCTGTGATCGGACAGCTCCATCTCTATTCCATATTCTAAAGGTAACTTAAATGGAGTTAAGCATAAGGTAAAAGTGAGAAAGTCAATTTGATAAAAACAGAAAATATCAGGGGAAAGACTGGATAAGTATGTGGGAGTCAAATTATGCAGATGTTCCAGTGTGAGGCTGAGGCCTTTGTATTTTATCATAGAGAAAATATGGGGTCATCACTGAAGATTTTTCAATAGAGGAGTGACATGGTCATGTCTGTGTTTTCCTAACAAAATTTTTTTTTCCCAAAATTTTCATAATAAAAAAATCATTTCCCTTTTGCATTTCAAAACTAATAAGACCTTAGGGATTTTAAACTCATTTTAAAAGATGAAATCATAAGGAGCTTGTTTTTAAAGCTCTGATACTCCTATGGACTCTATTGTAATATGTGGGCAGCTCAGAGAAAGCAGGAAAAAGTGAATGAAAAAGGAAGAGCTTTAGGAATATCCTTCTGATAGCTTAGCAGAGAATGGATTTAAAAAGTTAGAAACTGAAAATCAGAAGACC
>NC_133664.1:20940071-20992571 GCF_037893015.1 Macrotis lagotis
AACACAACATACATACAAAGTAAATAGAAGATCATTTTTAAGATAGTCGGGGAGAGGGCGGCTAGGTGTCGTAGTGGATAAAGCACTGGCCTTGGAGTCAGGAGTACCTGGGTTCAAATCTGGTCTCAGACACTTGATAATTACCTAGCTGTGTGGCCTTGGGCAAACCACTTAACCCCGTTTGCCTTACAAAAAAACCCTAAAAAAAAGAGATAGTTGGGGAAATGAGAAAAGCCTCTTGTAGAAGGTGCTTCTGAAACAAACTAGAGATTTTGTCGGAGTCCCGTACAATTACAATATAAACAAAGAGTATGATTAAGGCAAACAGATTCCTGACCTAAAAAATCAATTAGATTAAAAACCATAAAGTGAATTATTTGGTGATTATTATTTTCAAACACTGAATCCATGTATGTAAAAATAAAACAATTTACAGCTAGGCACACCTTTCTCTAAATAGTCAAAGAAAAGATTTTCCAGTGTATTTCAGAATCAAATCAACAAAGTTCTCAAAGTCAAACACATGCTTTACAATGGGTTCATTCTTTTGTTTATTTGGTTTATCAATTGGGGTGATTTTACATTGACAATAATATCAGTCTTCTCTTTCAAAGTTTGCTCTGAATGACCCTAAGCAGTTTTTTGAATTTGGCAGGGCTAATCCTGCCATTTCGGGGTGAGTTGATATCAAAAGATGGTATTCATTTTGCATTTGAAATTTCCATTAGGCTTTCATAGGCTTCATTCCTAGTAGCTACTCCACCTACAACCACCATCAATATTAGATGATCTGGCAAAGGAACTCAGGGTAAGTGCATCTTGAAACTGGCACATCCGGGGTGGAGCTTTTCCCTTGGGGTAGCTATATGAGTGCATCTTCCTGAGGCTGCTTAACCAACACTTAAAAGTGGTTCACTTAAGTTATCCCTTTAAAACATGCCAGCTCCCAGGGAATCCAGAGATGGGTCTATAGGAGATGAGTAACTCCCATCTTGGGCTCTCCATTCACTTATCTGACTTGGCTAACCTCGCAGGCAGAGTAAGTCCTTCATTAGCAAATGGAAAAAAAATATGCTCATTAAACCAAGACAGAAAGCTGGTTCTTTTAGACATTTCTAAATGTCTTAGTTTAACTCTAAGTGTCAGACTAAGGGGAAACTTCAGCCTCGGATGGAAAAAATGGCACTATTCCCATTTTATAGAGGCTTGGTTACAGGAACTGTCCGAGGTGCTACACTCAAAATACATCAGAGATCTCTTTGGCTCAACTACAGGATGTGTCACCGAGTCACTGAATATTCTTGCCTACTAACATATTGTACTTACAAAAGGTTTTCTCTCTCTCTCTCTCTCTCTCTCTCTCTCTCTCTCTCTCTCTCTCTCTCTCTCTCTCTCTCTCTCTCTCTCTCTCTCTCTCTCCTCCCATTCCTTGTCTCCCTCTCTCCAACACCTCTCTATCTCTTCTTTCTCCTCTCCCTCCCTCTCTTCCTCCTTTTTTCATCCTCTGGTTTCTTTCCCTGTCCCTGTTTCTCTCTCCTCTCTCCTTGTCTCTGTCTCTCTTTACCTATCGATTTCTTTTATCCCCTCTCCTGCTTTCATTTCTTTTTCTCCTCTGTCTCCTTTCCTCAATCTTCTCTTTTTTCCTGATCCTCTCCTCTTTCATCCCCCTCTTCTTTTCCTTTCTTTCTCAATTTTCCCTTTCCTTATCTTTCTCCCTTTTTCTCTTCCATTCCTCCTCTTCCTCCTTTCCTTCACTGGCTATTCCTCTCTTCTTGTCTTCAACTAATAACAAGACTTGAAAACTAATAGCAACCACCCCCCTGCCCTCTCCAAAAAACCACTGGGGTACATTGAAATACTAAAATACATCTGTGATCTTATAGATTTCAAAGTTCCCTTAAGCAAGGTTGATCACTCTTAGCAAGTTCATCCCATATGACTCTTGTCCATGTCCTCCCTCCAAAAGTTCACAATCAAGGTCAAATCAATGTTCTGAAAGTCTTCCTCAATTCCTCCTCATATCAGAAGGGTAACAATGAAGCACTGTAGCTGTTATACCACTCCCTCAATACAGGATTCATCCATTGTCTCTTCCTATCATACAAGTCCTCAAAAACATCATTTATCCTTTTTTCCTCTTCAAAGAATCTCAATGGTTACATATTGTAGCCTCCTGCCCACATCTGCCATGAGCTTTTTATTGCCCTCTGTGTGTATTAACTTTTTTAAAAAAATTAATCCCTCAGAGAGTATTGTATTCCATAGCTCACAATTATACAGCAATACTAGTGAACATTTGGCATCTAAAAATGAACCTCTGAGAAAATTTGAGGGAATTAAAGGAACTCTGAAGTTTGGTCTAGTCCACTCTTCTCCTTCTATTCAACTCTGTGTCCAATCAGTGTCTATCCCACTGTTGGTTCCAAATATACATACTGATAGACAATCTCCATAGGTTTTCCATCCAAATGCAATGCATGAATGTGTGATAGATATTCTTTATCCATTTGGGTTTTTCCTCATTGGATAGTCAGGCCAAACACTTTTAGAAAGTGACAGATAACTTCCAGAAGACTATGCAGATACCTGATCTAGAAGATAAATTATATCATCGACCATGAAGTGAATTATTTGGTACCTTATTTTCAAGTCTTGTGTTTATGTACAGGGTCAGTATAACTTGTACCATATCACCCATAAAAAGGAACATCTAAAGGATTTCACCATCCACTGAGGAACCCTCTTCAACTTGTACTCTTCCTAGGATTTCTGCCCTCACAAAAGTGGTAAATATCTTTGCCAAACATGTATCTCCCTTTTTATGCTTTGTCTGATGATTTTGACCAGAAGGTCATTGAATCAAGTTATTTTTATTATTATATCTTTCAAACAATCATGAATGACTTTGATGAATTGATGAGAGCCACTTTGTTGGAAAAATCTCCTTTAAGGCAATAATCTTCTCTAAGAAATCAAAATCTTATTTAATAATCAACAAAGAGTAAATACAACATATTCCCTATGAAGCACCCCTCTGTGTTACTTCCCTCATTTTCACTCTCACTCATGAGTTGGATTCCCAGGAGAGTGATTACTACTTGCAGGTTTAAGGGGAATCCAATGGTTGAATCTACTTCTAAAACTATAGCTCTTAAAGTCTTACTGATGTGCTTCTCATTCAATCAGCCAATAGTTATAAGCAGCTCTCAGCAAAGGCATTTTCTGATGTTGTACAGTTAGAACATTGTTGCAAAACATTCTCTCTATAAACCTTGGGCATTTATTTGGGTGACCAAACATACCTAGCATCTGTGGGGAAAGCATACACAAACTTAGATTGCAATAGTAGTGAGACTCATGTGTAGAGAATACATGTGGTCCAAGCCAAGGCTATGCAGGAATCCTGAATATGTCCTTACTATTCTTTCTCTTACTAGGAGTCCTCACAAACTCTACCTTGGAAACAGTGACTCCCTGGGGAAGGTTGCTCAGTTGAGCTCCTGGGATCTGCTCTTTTTCATAGCTGTTCTCTCAATGACCAGGGCCAGCTTCCTCTCATTTGTACAAACAGCTCCCCATCCCTGTGACTTCCTCCTCGGAATGGCTGCCTCTCTGTATCTAAATTGGTTGTGGATCACATTTCCCTCCCTTTGCATTGTAATCACCAAGTATCAGTGTATGCTGAATCAATTTGGAGAATCTTATCAAATTCTTTTTTGAATTTCCCTGTGTCTTCATCCTCAGTAGCCAAGGTTGGAATAAAAGTGCAATTATTTTCATGAAAGTTCAAATACTTATCAGAAGAATTATAACAGGAGATGACTGTTCTTGAAGAAGGTGATATTATGACAAGCAGTATTGCCTCTTATATTTACCTCCATTAAAACTACCTTTGCCAGCTCCTTTCAATGCCTCTCCATGGAGTATCTATGGGCAATCTTCCCACTTAGCTGCAACTTCTGTCTTTCTTGCAGTTTCATCTATAGCAAGAACATCAAGAAAACTGTGATTCCCTTCTAGTAGTATGCCCGCTCATTGATCCTTGTCAATGATCCATATTTAGAGAACTAATCATCAAATCTGATGTTGATGGCCTTTGTTCTTGAAGAAGGTGATATTATGACAAGCATGTGAATTGGATTTCAGTCGTTAGACTCACTTTCTCCTCTAGAGCCATCAGAGTCCAATGGCCAGATATGAATCAGGATGACTGGAGAGGGCCTGGATGCAAGGCAATCGGGGTTAAGTGACTTGTCCAAAGTCACACAGCTAATAAGTTTCCAGGTCTGAAGCAAAATTTGAACTCAGGTCTTTCTGACTTCAGACTGGTTCTCTATCTGCTATATCACCTGACTGCTCCTAACAATCAACTTTGGGCTTTTTATAGATAAAGGATTCTTATTTACCCCTGCCATCTTTTCACTACAGTCACTGCAGAAGGAGAAGGAGATCACATAAGACTGAAGGCTATTTTTTTTTTCATTTCATGAGTTGCCATGGCCAAAACATTCATCCCAAGAGGCTAGTCCATTTACAACGAGGCCGTTGATATTTAACTGGACTGCTCCTTGTAGGTGCCAGAACCTAAACTGGGCTGACAAAGCCAGGTTCATCTCCGTGTTACCATGAGGTCTTGTAGGGGAAGACTATTAGCACTACTTAGTTAATCCCAAGTTGTGGTTTCTAAAATTTAAGAAAATAACTACATTGAACTATACTGGAAATTGTAACCATGACATATAAATAACTTACTTCTTCCCTTGGTTTAAAAATACTTTTGTGGGACACCTTTGTACAGTGAGATGTACTAAGAGCTTTAGCACTAATAATATTGCGCATGTCTTTTTATTCTTCTAAGACTGAGCATTAGCCAGGCCTTTCTAGTTAATATTGATGTTAGCCAGTGAATGCTGATATCATAGGATCTAAGAGCTGCAAGGAACTATGGGAGTGTAGAGGCCAAAAGATTATGGGGCAGTGAAGAGAAATTCTCCACATTTGGGATCCATGCTATTGAGATGGAGCATCATGCTGTTGAGAATGAATGTCTATTTTTGCAGGCATTGCCAGAAATTCCATTTTCTGACAAATGAAATGTTCCAAATTGAGGGTTATTTTGATTTGCAAGCTGATCCCCTGTTTACAGAGTGTATCACAAGTTAGGATTCTAGCTCTTGGTTCTCCTGTTTCTCCTTCTGCCTCCCCATTTCCACCCCAGTAACCATCAGATCCTTTCTATTCTTTGAGATTATGCTTTTCAGAATCATTATGCAAATCCCTCTCCCAAGGCTATTTGGTTGAGACTCTTTCTTTATTAGTGGAGAAACCTCTACTTTGTGTGAGGAGCAGGTGGAGTTAACAATAGGCAAGAACTTCAATTCCCAGACAGTCCCAATTTGTGAAGTCATCATTTAGGAACCTTTGGCTTCTGCTTCAAGAAAAAAGTGGAAGAAGCCAACCCAACTCCTTCTGCTCATGCAGGATAAGGCACTCATTTCCACTATTAAGGAGAAACTCCCATGTAAATGAACTTGGGAGAGGAGTCACACTTAAAAAGATGCATTTGAGTCTCTTGGCTTGTGACAGCCCTAAACTGGTTTGCCATGCCCCTAAGGATACAAGGAATATGAGACAGTCATACTGCCCAGCTGGAAGAAACCCAAGAACCACATCAATGCTGCTCTCGATGGTGAAGCTGTCTAGACATCCACAGCCCATGAGTCTCATGGTGCTCTTCAGTTCTACTGCACAATGTGATAGTATAGACAGGACAGGAGCCTGGTTGTCTAATGGCAGCTAGCCTTTGGGGTCTTCCTGTGTTTAATACATCAGCAAGCATTTATTGAACACTTAATATGCTTGGCACTGTGTTAATCAATGGGATTGCAAATCTAACTAAAAGTTCCTTTCCCACAAGGGGCTTGTTCTTAGAGAGAAGACATATACAGACCAAGATGCCTAGCAGAATGGATGGAAGGTCACCTCACAACTGAAATGGGATTTTGTGCCCTTTTCCTCTGTCCAGATGACTAAGCTTTAATGTAGTATTTACACCCTGAAGCACTGATGTCTCCAAGGTTGTTTCTCAGTCTACTGACACTGGTGTATTCGTGTTGACTCATGGCCTTTACCGTAGAATGAGCCTACACCCTTATTCACCACCCATGCTCTTCAGTCTGGGGAATTGCCCTGAACTGAGAGTAACAGCTTCCTAGATGAAGCCAGCTTTAATAATCTCAGAGCTTGGGGACCAAGGGACCCAGGAGTGACTGCATAACAGATGTAGCATATATCTTTTGCCTAATAAATGGCTTGATTCAACCTGTTAGTAACAAATATGGTGGTATATTCCTTGGCTTGACTATGATACCTAAGAGGCATATTGGAAAGCGAATACATTTTTTTTCTGGCAATTCATCCTAAATGTGTGTTTGCAAGTCTGGGCTCCATTTGGACATGATAAATATATTACCATTACTTTGCTTTGAACTGAGGAAATGTGCCAATTCTGAAAGAACAAAATAAAAAATAAATGAAAAAAAATTTTTTAAAGATTTAAAATCCCCAACTTCCTATATGTTTGATGAGAACCTTATGCTTACCCTGAAATCCCATGGCAAGAGAAAATGAATCCTAAGAGTTCTTACTTCCCTGGAGTGAATTACTATTTCTCTATTTCTGATATAGGGACAGAAATCTGAACTGTTCTGACATTCTTCATCAATTTACTAAGTCAGCCAAATTTGACTTCTTTTAAATGTGCTTTCACAATTAAGTATATACTCACTGGGAGCTAGCCTCTCCCTTTCTTCTTTTTCTCTCTCTATTCTCTCTGTCTCTCTGTCTCTCTGTGAGTCTCTTATCTGTCTCTCTCTCTCTATCTTTCTGTCTCTACCTCTGATCTCTGCCTTGTCTCTCTCTGTGTATCTGTTTCTTCATGTCTCTCTGTCTCTGTTTCTCTCTGAACCTTTCACCCTCCCTTTCCCTTTCTCTGATTATTGCTGGGCTGGGTGGATCTGGCTGGATTCCAAGTTTCTCTGAACATCTGGAACAATTTTTTCCATTGTTCCTGATCCGAGTTTGAAAAACCACAAATTAACTTTCTCAAGTACTATTTCCCCTGGTCTTTAAACCTACCTAGATTTTTCAGATGTGTCTAATTTTGCCATTTCTGAGTCATTTATACCTTAGTCATCAAAGTTCTTTTTTTTAGCTATTTATTAGACAAGATTCCTTGTTCACCTTTCAGCAGCATCTTTTTAGTCTTCTTTCTCCTTTTACTCTCCCATCCCCTTTTAAGAATCTTGGTTTGGGACATCATGAAGGAACAGGAACAACACCCTCCAGCCTCTCTGAAGGGAACTGAGATCAGTTCACAAATTCAGATGCTGCCAGGTAAGAGCCTGTTGTTGGCAGAAGTTGGCAGAATGCCCTCTCCTGGCCCCATGGCAGGCAGGCAGATGATTATTAATACATTGCAGTAATGTATGCAGAGAAACCAGTGCAACTGACTAAATAAAGGGTTTTTTGGTACATATGTAAAAATATACATTACATACACCCTCACTGAATGGAATTTTTAACTGGCCTAGATTATTAACTCCAATCAACCCTTCCAGAAGCGATGGAAAGGATGGGGCAAGGTCTGGCGTGGAGAGAAGGAGGGGGAGAGGTGATGGTATTCATTGTCATACAGATTATTCAACAAATTTAAATAAAATTAAGACTTGAAGAGGCTTCCTAGTATAATGGGAAGATGACTGACTCTGAAATCAGAAGATATGGGTTCAAATTCTCCAGTGTCCACTATTCTATGATCTTGGGTTAGTCACTTAAAGAAGTCCCACTCTCTAGGCTTCTGTTTCCATATCTAGTCAATGGGAGGGGGGGACTGCATGACTTCTGAGATCCCTGCCACCTTTATATCTAAGCTTTTGAAATTTTGAACTTTACAAACTTATACAAACTATAAAACAAGAATGCTTAATCTTTTTATTAATATGGACCCCTCTACAATATGGTGAGATCTAGGGATCCCTTCCCAGGATGAGTTTTTAAATGAATAAAATAAAATCTATGGAATGCCAAAGGCAATCAAGTATATTAAAATATGATTATCAATGTATTTTTTAACAAGTTCACAGGCCTCAGGATAAGAGCTTCTAAAATAAAAGGAACATTTCCATAGACAGGTGTCAAACAGGAGAGGATTGTAAATGAAACTGTGACTCTCCTTGCTTTTTTTTGTATTTGATAAATCCAACATGTAACCAAAGCTGTTCTGCTTGTCGATGATTCCTTCTGGCCTTCCTTCTGTTCTCTATGTTTTTTGATAGTCTTATCCCTAAACCCCATCTTCCTTCAACCTTCTCCTTCCCCACCCCATCTGAGAAAAAAGAAAAGAAAACCTTTGTAACAAATACATACATATATATACATATATACATACATATATATATATATATATATATATATATAGTCAAACAAAATACTGACCATGTCTAAAAATGATCATTTTTGGTTCCTTCTGCATCCTAGCTATTCCTCTATCAAGGAGTGGATAGTATGATAACTCCTCTGGAATCATGAATGGACATTTTATTTGATCTGATGTTCTAAATGGTTGGAGCAAAATGAAGGCATCTATTCACTTATCAACAGGACCAAAATCAGTGGAGTCCAAGTCCTCTTTTCAAATAAATTTGGTTGTCAAATAGATACAGTCTACCAGAGAGTTATATGCTATAAACCTAACTTTCTTTTATTGACCTCTCCTTTTAAAAAAAATTAAAATAATTGCCTATTAAAGCCTGTTATGGGGCAGTTAGGTGACATAGTGGATAGAGCACTGGCCTTGGATTCAGGAGTTCAAATCCAGCCTTATACACTTGACTCCTAGTAACTGTGTGACCTTGGGCAAGTCACTTAACCCTGATCATCTCCAGTAGTCCTAATTCCTATCTGGCCACTGGATCCATATGGCTCTGGAGGAGGAAGTGAGGCTGGGGACTTAGCACAGCCCCCCCCCCCACTCATATCCAATTTAAATGCTTTATCATCGTGTCACCTCTCTGATGTTGTGATCTTCTTTGAAAATGAAGGACTAACATTATTATTATTATTATTATTATTATTACTACTACTATTCCTATTCCTATTCCTATTCCTATTCCTATTCCTATTCCTATTACTATTCCTATTACTATTACTATTACTAATTTGAGTCCTCAGGTTTTTTTGCCAACCACTTCACACCATAGATTGATGAAAAAGAAATTCCTCTAGGAAGCATCTTATAAAGAAATGAGTAAGATGACTTTAGTCTTGCACAAGTCACTCCCCCTTCAATCCCTTGGGACCTTAAAAGACTGAATAACTCCCCTCACTTCTTACAGAATAACCCTTCTAAGGACTCAGGGCTGATCACATGATTGATTAATAGGGTCAAGTTGCTCCTTTGCAGGACTGGCTAATTGAAAGAGTCTGATGAACCTGAAATAATTCAGTCTGTCTATCAGCAAGGATTTTTGTGCGTGCCCCTGCTGCAGGCAGGCAGGGCAGTTCTAGGTGCTGGGGATAAAAAGCTATAAAATAGTCACCTTTCAATAAGGGTTCCTGAGCAAAAGGACAAAACCCATGTTACAAAGTTATCCCAGAGCATTAACCAGGATAGGACAATGGGGCTTTGCCAGGGTGTCAAAATTTGGGGCACAGAATTTAGAAAATGTTATTATTTGCAGCTGTATAGGATTCGATTCAATTCAATCAGTGCTTATCCAGTGCCTGCTACGATCAGATACTGAGCTATGCTTAGGGATACAAAGGCCAAAGTGAAGCTGACCCTGCCCTCAAGGAACTTACGTTCTAAGGAAGAAACAGCAAAATTAGTAAGAATAAGCAGTTAAATTAGGAAGCTATCCGATGGATAGGGAAAGAATCTTCCATCTCCATGGGCTTTGACTTCATGTCACGTCCTGATTCTCTGCATCCTTATCTACAGGACACACAATTCCTCAGTCATCCACATATCTGGTCCTTTCTTCCAGTCCTCATTAGGTAACATTCCTGCCATGAGCATCTGGACATAACTTTTGACTGTAGCTCAGAGCTTCTGAAGTAGGTATTGCTTCCTATTTTTATTTTAGGAGGGCCTAACCCAGCAGAGTTGAGTTGGCAGAGGGGTGGGGACTCAACCCATCAAAACTGTGTGTGAATATAAGATGCATCCACTACTGATTAGCACACACTGCATTGTAAGGAAGTAGGCTTAATGGAGATTTTAAAAGCTCTGATTCTCTTTCCCGTTCAATTCTGATTTGGTTTTCATGGGAGTTAGTGCAACCACAAACATCCAACTGAGAATGCTGAAAACTGAGTTGGGGATGGCCCACTTCAAGCAAATCCATAAACTGGTTCAGGAGGCAAAGAGGCAGATTCCAAGAATCACGTCAAAGATATGTGGGGAAGATGGTATCTATGTGTCTTATTTCTAAAAGCTTCCAAAGCTCCAAGCCCCAGGCAAGCAACAGTATAGGTGTCCAAAAGAACCAACAGATCATATCAATGAAACACGGACAGGAATACATGTCACATTTAATACCAAAGTGGACAACAGTATCCTCAGTAGTTACAGAAGACAATCACTGGTTCATTCAATAAACAACTAATTCTTATTCCATCCAGAGTGCTAACTGTTGGGAAAAATATGCAGATGGCAAGTAGAGCTCCCCTCACATGTTGACCCCCCCTAGAAAGACCACTAGTGGGTGAACAGCCACTCATCATTAGAGTTCATAAGTTCCCACCAATATGCTTCTTTTAATAGTAGATTATTTTAAATAATTTTAAAATCTTAAAAATATTTTAAGATCTTAAAAAATTAATAGTATATTATTTTAAATTTTAAAAATTTAAACATTTTAAAATAAATAAGAAAAAATTCCTCCCCCCCACACAGTGGGTATACTCTCTCAGAAATGAAAGAGAAGACATACCTAAAAAGCATACTTTATTAAGGAATATGCATGGAAGGAAATATGTGAGAGGAATGTCCATGGCTAGGGAACACATGTGGAGGAGTGACATATACATGAAGCATATGTGGCCAGGGAACATGCAAGATTGAAGAATCATGCTCAACTTGGGCTCCTCTGCCAATACCCCATTTAGAACTCTTAGACATTAGCCCTTCTCCCTCAGAGTCACCCATATCCTTTGATCCTCAAGCATTATCATGAGGAAACCAGCTAACATCTCCAGCCAGTGGCCCTTGGCTGGTTCCTGTGGCTTCCAGCGGCTGGGAAGCCTCTTTGCCTGTTAAGGGAAAAGTTCACCACCTCTAGGAGCTACCTGGATCAGATCAGCTAATACTTGTGAAGCACTCTGCAAACCTTCTAGAGTCCTATCCATGCTAACTAGCATCTTTAGTTCTTCAGCCATTCCAGGAGATTGTAAGCTGGCACATAGGTCTATCTTTAGAACTTGCCACCAGGCTTCCTGAACTTTCATTCATTCTTCTTGCCTCCCACCCTAACCCCAGTCACTTCTGCAGAGAACCTTGGACTCCATCCCTGAGATTCCAGGTTCTGAACGATGAACCTTGGCTTTATATTGTCCAGAGAAGCCTCCTACGCTCCTTCCCAGCTTTCTTTACATCACGATCCCTTACTTGGATCCCTTCTTCCAGTTCCCTTTCATGTGTTACCTTCTCCCATTAGACTATAAGGTCCTTGAGGACCAGATGCTCATGGCAAGAAGGTTAACTAATGGAAGAAAGGACCAGGTATGTGGATGACTCAGGAATTGTGTGTCTTGTTGATAGGGGTGCACAGAATCAGGACAATGGCATGAAATCAAAGCCCATAGGGATTGAGGGTTCCTGCCCTATCCATCTGGCAGCTTCCTATTTTAACTACTTATTCTTACTGATTTTGCTGTTTCTTCCTTAGAATATTAGTACCATCAATACCTAGTGCTAGTTCCCATCACACAACAAAGGCTTCAGAAATGCTTTATCTATTCTGCTCCTATTCAGATTCCCTTAAGCTAAATTCCTGTTGGAGTTATGCTTCCAGAGGACCCCTGGCATATTGGGTGACTGAAGGTCTTCCCAGGAACAGGTCTGAAATGACATGGCTGGAGATGAGATGAGAATTTATTAACTCCTGACTGCCAGTCTGAGCCTGTGCAAATTATCCTGAGAGCTAGCATGATTGGCTGAACTAGGAAACCTGGTGCTCTTTTATCCCACTCCCCACCAAAAACCAAACTTGTTGTGGGGGCGGCTGGGTGGCACAGTGAATAGAGCACCAGCCCTGGAGTTGGGAGGACCTGAGTTCAAATCTGGGCTCAAACACTTTATAATGACCTAGCTGTGTGGCCTTGGGCAAGCCACTTAACCCCACTGCCTTGCAAAAACTAAAAAAAAATCCAAAGTTGCTGTCCTCTCCAAATACCAAGGCCATTGACAGCCATAGAATAGTCGCTCACGTTTCTAAAGTACTTTAAGGTTCACAAAAAACCTTTCTCCATAGCAACACAATGAGGCAGATAATACAAATGTTTTCTTGTAGTTAAAATATGAGATTTTCAAAGAAGTTAAGTGATTTACTCATGGTCATGGAGCATGGTCAAGTGGCATCATTTGGAAATGAACTTGAATAAAGAGCCCCCTGGAGTCCAAGGTCAATGTTCTTTCAACTAGGGGAGTTCTATGAAAGAGGTACAAACAGTATTGAGTGAGAAAAGTGGAGAGAGAGAGAGAGAGAGAGAGAGAGAGAGAGAGAGAGAGAGAGAGAGCCTTTTACTTAGAAGATCAGGGAAAGGTTTCCAAAGGCACCATGGGCCTTCAATCAGGAATCTGACTGTGAAAGAAAACCACTCCAAGTAGGAGGAATTACATGAGTGAAGAAATGGAGGCAGGGAAATTAGGGTGAATTCAATAAAAGACAAGGCTAGAGGAGATGGTAAATAAAGGGAACTCTAAAGAGAATATCAGAGATACACAAAAGAGATTTGAGTAGGACTTGATGTACCCCCTAGATTTGGGGAGAACAAATCTCAAGGAGATCAGAGTAAGGAAAAGCAGGCTCCTAAAATTTTAAAGGGGGGAAAAATCATCTCAGAGGTAATGGGAAATGCTCCTGTTTGATTAATTTTGTTCATCAAATAAAATATTCCAATTAGGAAGAAAGAAGATTGATAACTAAGAGATCTAAGGAAATTTACTGAGAACTTTGAGCAACTTAGATTTCTAAAAGACAACTTCAGAAAATGGAAGCAAAGATTGTTTACTGAGAAGGAACAAAAATGATGGCATGATCCTGAAAGAATAGTGTCGATATCAGAAAAACTAAGGATGAATCAAAGGATGATTGAGGACAACAAAAAGTTGTTGTTGGGGAAGAAAACAGGACAAAAAACCAATAGGAGTACTCAGGATGGATGGGATGCTGATAATGGATGATGCAGAGAAGGCTCCCTCTTTACTCAATCCCTATTTTACTTCTGTTTTCTCTACCAAAGAAAATGATCTTTTCTGAGAAGAGGAAAAAACTGGTGAGCTGGAAGAAACCCATGACAATTGAGAAGTTATTAAGAAAGAACCTGGGTATCCTTGAAGATACCAGATATAATTGTTAAGCTAGTAAAGTGATATTTGAAAAATCATGAGAAATGGAAGAGATACCACAGGTTTGGGGCGTAAGCACAAATGTCACAAATTTTTTAAAGAGTGAGGAATAGAAACATTTTTTTAAAGTTCATTTTATCAACAAAAACTTACAATTCATTATACCAAAAGGATAATAAAGGTGCTTTTATAAGATGTTGCAAACTTTTGTGTTTTTCAAAAAGCAACTTTTTAAAAGAAGCATCTGTATATATGTGTGTACATATAAATAATTTATTTTATTTTATTTTTTCCAATTACAAGTAAACATGTAAATAATTTAACAGGGTAGTAGCAAAACTGTTGCATTGTCTGTATTCCCTTCCATGTTTTTTTCTTCTCTATATTCAAAAATATTTTATGAATGCTCTTTTGCATATCCATTATTAAAACTTAACCTCTCACCCCCACTACACCTCCCAAAAGGAAGCTCTCCCTTGCAATAAATATGCATAATCCCGTAAAAGAAATCAAAATGTTGGCCTTGTATAGGAATGCCTTACTTATCTGAATCTCTAGTCTACGACCTCTTCTGTAAGGAGGCTGGAAATATATTCCATCATCCATCTTTGGAAGGAAGTCACCATTGATGTTGCTTGGATCAGAATTCTAAGTACTTTTCTTCCTTGTCATTATGATGGTCATTATGCCAGTTCTTCTCCTGGTCCTTTTCATTTTACTCTGCATCAGTTCATACAAGTCTTCTCATGTTTCTCAGAAATCTCTTTTATTATTTCTTAGAGTGCAATAACATTCCATTGCATTCATTGACCACATTTTGCTCGACTAGTTTGATCTAAGATCATAGAGATATCTAATACTGGAAGGAACATCACAGACATTTTGACCAATCTCTTCATTTTACAGAGAAGGACAAGATATTATCCACCGTAAACAGTTCACTATGGATTTGAATCCAGATTCACAGACTCCAAATTCTTCACTCTTTCCAGTAAACCATGGCTAGAATTAAAGGGGGCAAAAAGAAATAGAAAAAGAGTCTGCATAAAATATTATTTTATCAGCAAAATGTTATTTACAAAGATTTCCTGATTTTGTAGCCGACCTCGTCCCTGCAAGCAATTTAAGTATCTTATATTAACGTAAAGATATAAACAATGTCCCTATTATAAGACCACAGTCAGGACTAGGTTTCTTAATTCCCCATTTCAGGCTCCAAGCAGTATAATTCCTGGAATGGCCACTTGATGTGATTGATTGCTTTTCACATTATTGCAGTATTGTGCAAAAGTAGATGGCGCCAATGGCTGCAGGAATGTAAGTAAAACCAGCAGGATTGGGCTGCCAAATACAAATCACATATGAAAGCCATTTTTGGTCCTTTAGGACAGATACTTGAGTTTGGTAAGGATGTGGAGGTCCATGGGAACAAAATGTTGCATTTTCTATCAGACACAATTGCTGTGCCTGAATATCAATAAATAATTTTTCATTATTGCAGTGGAAGATTAAAACAAAGACAGAGGATGAAAGTGAAGACTGTATCAAGAAATGAATGATGTTAAAAAAAAAAACCCAACAGCAGCAATGAACACAACACCACTAAACAACAACACCACTAAAATTTGTTTTAAAAGTCGATAATGCTATTTGAGAAAGCCAGGGGAAGCTCCCCCTTCAACTCCAATTTTGATCAACCTTGTAGAAGAGGCTAAGAGGGAGAAGCTTTTTTTTCCCAATGGAAAAATGTATACAGAGAAGCTCACCCATATATTTTTCTGCCAGCAGGATTTGTCAAATATTATATAGACACATCCCAAACTCAACTTCCCACCCTTTCTGACTAAACTGTCCTCAACTTCCCTAAATCTGTGGATGCCTTTATTCTCTTTCCCAATTAATCAGGGAATGAATGTTGGTATTCCCATTGACTTTTATCCTTTCTCTCCCTTTCCACATCCACATCAACAAACCTTATCAACTTCAGCCCCTTAATATCTCTTGTAGTCACCCTATTCCATCCTAATTTAGATACTCAGCCCCTCTTGCCAAGATTATTGGTTCGAACTAATCCCCTGTCTACAGTCCCTTTCTTCTCCAATTCAATTTTCACACAACTTCCAAAATAATTTTCCTAAGACACAAGTTATTCCCCTGCTCATAAAACTTCAGTGGCTCCCTCCTGCCTAAGGGATAAAGTAGAAACTTCTTTTTCCGGCATTTAAATAACTCACCCACCACACCTCAATCTGGCTCATCATCCTTGTTCAGCTACATCATTGTTCTCATTAATCTCCATATTCTAACTAAATTAAGCTATAAACTCTTCTTGGAAGTGATATCATTGTCAACCTCCAAGCACTCACTTAAGCAGTGCTCCAACTCTGAAATACAGTTTTTCCCTTTTTGTTGCACTATTGAAATCAAGATTCAACTTAGCTGGCATCTCTACCAGATAACTCTCCATCCTTCCAGCTGAAGTATTTTCCACTCCTCAAATCTCTGAGTCCCTTCTCTGGATTTTCCCTTTCTCTCCCATCATCATCAGTCTTGTTTTATTCTGATCTCTCTCTTTATTGTATCCTCTCCCCACCAGTTACTCTTTATAAAGTCCTTGAAGGCAGGGAATTCTCATTTTTAATCTTTATGTGTCTTACACATAAGTCATAGTCCCTTACAAATAAGAGAGTTAATAAGTATTTGTTCAATTGACTAGAATTGAGAGGGTTGCCCTAGTAAAGTAAGATTGAAGTGTAGATGAGCTTTGGTGACCTCAGTCCTGCCTTTGTTCTCTTTTGTCCTTATCCACTTCAGTGGCCCTGTGTCCTCTGTTCACTCCCATTTTGTAGCTACTTGGGAGAGGAAACATGGGAGACCCCTTTGGGGAGGGGGTTGTCTTCTCAGTATGCCAGCAGTTATCTGTGAAGAACACATCCCCTTGATTTCTTCACTTTAGACTCCAATCACTTCCAAATCATCTTGGCTACCAAGAACTGTTTTTTCCTAAAGTGATGAAATCTTACATTAGAGATAAGCCTCTTCTTCCCTGGCCACAGTTACTGTGTGTCTGCATGTCCATCCATATATTAGATGTCTCAAAGGTCTTGGGACAGTTGTCTGTGACTAAAACTTCATTGGGACTCCCTGTATGATATGTACATGTCCCTGGTAAAGGACCACGTTCTAACCCTATATTGCATAACCTATGTATATTTATATATTACAGTTACAGTTACCCAAATACTTCAGTTGCTCTGTGTTATCCTCATGTGGATGTTCCTCCAACCACTCTGACCGCAGCCCATCGATGCCTGCCCTTCCCTCAGACTCCTCTCTCTTCTACTGTAGTAGTTCCTCCCAGAAGACACTTCAGTGTGCAGGAGAATTATCACATTTTCCCTTAGTAGTGTGGGGAAATCAGGATTCTGGACAGATTCTAACAATGACTTTTTTTAACCTGCATATATTGGATGGCTTCCTTAATTTCAATCCTGAATAGTGTGATAGGCAAAGGCAGAGGCAGAGACAGAAACAGAGACAGACAAAAAACAGGGTGCAGTTGGGAAATAAGCATTTATGTATCACTATTGCCAGATACTATGGACCGGGACAGTGATTTTTATTAGTATAGAGAACTAAGGGAACTTTCTCTACTAATCCTGGACAGTTACCAGGAGGTCTGAGAGGTTAAGTGAAATATCCAGGATTATATAGATAGTGTTTGTCAGAGACAAAACTTGAACCCAGTTCTTACTGATACCAAAATTGGCCCTCTAACCACTAGGCATTGCAGCCTCTCTTGATTTCTTCTCTCTGCCACTTTGTCTTTTTCTGACAGTCTCATCCATTTATCTATCTGCTAATTCTACCATCGATTATCTAGCTACTCTCTCTGTCATCCATCACCTATCTAGTTACCTACCTACATATTTACAAAATGATCAATTGAGATACTGGGGTGGGACAAACATATTTACAAAAATACACAAACACACATATCATACATATGTCTATAAGGGTACACAGTGCTTATAGTTCTGTATATAACATACACATTTAAGTTCAGATTGATATGTGATGTCATATCCGATGACATCATATGCTATGAAAAAACACATTTATCAGGAAAGATCTCTTAAATGACCTAGGATTCATTTCTTGGAGAGAGACTCTTGAAAGTTGTAAAAAGTGCAATCTGGTGATTAAGTGGCACTGATGCCAACCGGTTACGGGAATGAAGAGTGAGACCACAGCGTAACCAGAGCGGTGTGACATATGAGCAATACAATTGGTCATTGGACAGTCATGAGGTAAAGGACCAGGTTCTCAGCACTCAGCACTCTAAAGACCTCTTGGTCCTCCTCTGGAATGCCTCTTGCATTTCAAATTCCAAGATCATAAATCTGCTTGCTCCCATCTCCATTCTGCCTCAAGGAGGGACACAAAAGGGGAGAAACATGTTGGCATCTTTCCCTGTTCCTTAATAAAAAGGGTGAATTTGTTAGTAGACATGAAAGTGAAGGACGGCCGAGAGGCTGGAGCCAGGGCTTTGTTAATGTTATTAAAAA
Source organism: Macrotis lagotis (assembly GCF_037893015.1). Classification (NCBI taxonomy): domain Eukaryota; kingdom Metazoa; phylum Chordata; class Mammalia; order Peramelemorphia; family Peramelidae; genus Macrotis; species Macrotis lagotis. The sequence goes on from NC_133664.1 coordinate 20,958,270, forward strand.
ACCAGCCGGCTAAGGACTGTCTTCAGGCAGCCTCATAAAATGGATGAGTCGCCTTCTAACGAGCATCATGATGCGATGGTACCTAGGATATTGGTAAATTTGTTTCAGAATCAGCAGGGGAGATGATTAGAAGGAGTGACTTAATTGCAAATGTCCTCCATCACTGTGCCAATGTACCCCTTTAAAACATTTCCCCCATAAGGAACAACAGGTCACCTGTCACCCCTTTCCTGCCCTCTATAATGGACAGGTAGAGGCAGATTTGATGAGGGACAGATGAGAGAGTATCCACTGGCTTGAGCCAAGAGCAAGTCTCACTGGAGGCTGGATCATACCAACTAGCTATATATAAATTAGGCATTCTTAATTTTTGTTCAATCATGGACTCTAGACAGTCAATCTGGGCAAACCTTTGGATCCCTGCTCAAAATCATGTTTTAAAATGCTTGAAATAATATGCATAGGATTACAAGAAAGAGGATGGGAATCCAGTTTACAAAATATTGTTAGTTCACAGACTAGAGTTAAGGACTCTAAATCTGGGGGCAGCTAGGTGGCGCAGTGACTAGAGCACCGCCGTGGAGTCAGGAGGACTTGAGTTCAAATTCAGCCTCAGACACTTAATAATTACCTACCTGTGTGATCTTGGGCAAATCACTTAACCCAATTGCCTTGCAAAAAAACCCCTAAATCTAAGAAAATTAGAGCTATATTTATTTAGCATCTTCACCAAAGAAGTTCAATTCCAGAAAACTGTTCCAAGAAACTAGACCTGGGTCTAGACATGAGGAAATTACCGACATGGAGAACTAGACATGAAGCTATCACAGCTGGCAGACTAATTTTGCATGGTCAGGGTTCTGTGACTCATCACCCATTAATATGCCCACAATCTATTCTTTCTGCCTAAATGCATCTTTGCTCTTCCTATGCAGGTTTGCAGACACAGAGGTTTGGGCATACTCATATCATACTTCCCTTCTTACTTGAAAAAGAATAGACTGTTCCATTGGGATAGATGAATGAATTGCAATATTACTGTGGTGTAAAAAACAAGATATGTGAAAATACAGGGAAGCATGACTAGATTTAAACAAATTGCTTCAAAGGGAAGGAGAGGAGGAGCCAAGAAAACACCATATGCAATGGCAAGCACAATGTAAATGGAAAGAACAACAATCACAAAACAATCATGTTGCAAAATTACAAAGAACAGGCTTGGCCCCAAAGAAAAGTTTGAGATGACACCTCCCCACTTCTTCCCAGAGGTGGGAAGTCCATGTGGAATGTTGCCCTTTTTTCTCAAATGGATTATGCTTTGTGGATTGTTTTTCTGTTTAAAATATTTTTTGTTATATAGAATGACTTTCTGCAGACACTTAATAGCTGTGTGCCCCTGGGTAAGCTACTTAACCCTAATTGCCTCAAGTACAAAAAAGAATATCCAGGAAGAGAAGGAAGGAAAAGTGATGAGAGAGAGAGAGAGAGAGAGAGAGAGAGAGAGAGAGAGAGAGAGAGAGAGAGAGAGAGTTTTTTTAAAGAAGAGATTAGATTTGATTCCCCAGAAGGTATCAAATAGCTGGAAATTTCAGGAAGGCCGATTTAGAAACTATGGAGGGGAAACTTGATTGTTAAAACCATACAAAGGAGAACAAACTCAGGAGGCAGTGAGCCATCAGGACCTCAGTCAGGACACTTAATCTTCCTTTGTCATGGTTTCCTTATCTGTAAAATGATGGGGGTTGGAACTATTGGCCTTGAAGGTCCCTCCCAGTTCTAAATGTGAGGGAGGCAATAGGATCTCAAGGTCATAAATTTAGAGCTGTAGATCATACAGTCCATCCACCTTCCAAAAGACAAGAAAACTGAGACTCAGAGGGCTCAAATGAACTACAAAGGGGATCAGTCAATCAACTGACATTTATTGTCTACTATGTACCAGCACTATGGACTATGTACAGGCAATGTACTAAGACATTCACAGATAGAAAACAGTCGAACTGTGTCTTGATTCCAATTCCTTTCACTTCAAAACCAAGATGGTCCCTCCCAAGATACAGCATTTGATAAAATAGAAGGAATTCATGCCAACAATGAAGGGATCCCCTACAGCGTAAGCAGAAGGTCTCAGATGGAGCAGAGCCCTCAGACAGCCAGGAGACCATTAGTCTCCTTGTCCCTGTTATTAGATAAACTTGGCAACTATGTGGAAGAAGTCAGTGAAGAGAGGAGGCAACTCAGGGTAAAGTTTGGAAGGAGTTGAATGTGGAATAGCTGAGGGGTTGGAGTGTATACTGCTGTTTGGGTTTTTATTCTGAAGAGGCATCTACAGGAAGGAGTGGACTCACACTGGGGGAAATGCAAGCTAACTTTGAGGATGATTTCTCTGACTAACCCCCTGGTGATCTCTGCTCTACTCAGGTATCAATGACCAAGGAAGAGTCAGTTTCTTAGGCTTGTCTCTATAGGAACTAACCCTAAAAAATAAAGAAAATTAAACATTATGTCCTTGGCACCCCACTTAGAAAACAGGACCCTTCTGATTTCCTAAAAAGTTACCTTTGGGGGGGGCACCAGGATTTACTTTGTATATTCCCTCCAATGTTAGATCATGACGTCCACTCCTGGGGAACTGGTGGGATTTTTCTCAATAGTCTCCCAGAAGATCGCTACTAAGGATACACCCAATGTGCTGAGTGCCTTCTTTGATTTCTCCTGACCTCATGAACATGTCAATGGATTATCCAGGCTGTTTTTATCTATCTCTCACTCTTAACTCAAGACCAATCCATCTTTTTGTATCAAACATTCATTCAAATAGTTTAAGATTTTTAATTTGGCATATATATATACAATATATATATAAATATATACATTTATTTCAAATTTAATTGACTTCTTTTGTAATCCTATGTTTTTTGTTTTATGCATTTATGCATTCTTCTGAGAAGGGCCCATAGATTTCATCAGACTTACTGCCCAAGGGATCCAAAGTGTTAGAAAGATTGGAAACTTTTGCCTTAATTATATACTCTCTTTTCATTCATTTTTAAAGTTCTTTACTTGTTATATGTTATAACCCACCCCCACTCATCCCACACCAGTATCTCAATTGATTGATGTTCCCTAATTTCTTTCTTCTCTCTCTTCTCTTCTCTTCTCTTCTCTTCTCTTCTCTTCTCTTCTCTTCTCTTCTCTTCTCTTCTCTTCTCTTCTCTTCTCTTCTCTTCTCTTCTCTTCTCTTCTCTTCTCTTTTCCCTTCCCTTCCCTCCTTCCCTTCTCTCTCTCTCTCTCTCTCTCTCTCTCTCTCTCTCTCTCTCTCTCTCTCTCTCTCTCTCATCTTTGAAATCACTCTTATGAAAACATATTCAGACCAGAACAGTAAGAAATGTAATAGAGTAAGTCATTGTATAAACCTTGGGCCTTGCTGGGCTTGCCTTCCCTTGCCGATTTTCATTGGGGAGCTGAGAAGAGAGAGCCAGTTCGACGGGTTCCTCACTTCTCAAGGACACAGCCAGGGCCCGGGGGCTTGGGGACACACTGAGACCAGCTCTCTGTTAATTAGAATCTCACTGGGCTCAGCAGAGACCAAAGCCTGCTGTTCACTTTGGTTCTGGGAGGATTTCATGCACTCTTTTATAATCCCATTTAAAATGTACTCCCCGTCTTTCCTTTGAAATCTTTGCTTACATACATTTTCTCACTTTTCTTTCCTTCTTCCCACTCTTCCCACACAGGCACACAGAAATAGTTTGCTTGGGCTGGTGTTTCAGGCTGGGGAAGTGGCTTGCTGCCCTACCCCCACCCGCCATGACAAGTGGGGAGACTTGCTGAGGACCTTTCCCCAAAGCAATTAAGCCATCATGTTGGAAGAGGTGACTCTGGCCGGACACCAAGGACGTAATTAGGAACACACTTAGCATTCGAATAGCATTTTCCTCCAAGTGCTCTACTGCTCTCTGACACAAAAAAACACCCCCATCCTTTCAACACTAATATTCTCCCAGCGATGCTAAAGGGCTGGAAGTCATGGAACACCAGGATCCCTGAGGAATCGAAATTGCAAGTGAGTCACAGTCACAGGAGAGAGAAATTCAGGGTGGGGGGCATGTGGATTTGGTGTGCAAGAAGCTTTAAAAAATGTATCAGCAAGGATCACTATCTGAATAGGAGATGGGCCTGGCATGTATACAGACTCAGCTGAGTGTTGATGGGCATTGGTGAATATGAAAAGAACTAAAAGAAGCCCCCAGTGCATTGGGTATGATCACAGAATGATAGATTTAGAGGTGGGAGGGTCCTTAGAGCCAATGAATCCAACCCTCTCATTTTACAGAACAGGGAACTGAGGCATAAAACTATCATCCAAGGTCATAGAACTGGTGAGTATCCAAAATGATATGTGAACTCAGGTATTCCTGAGTCCAAATACAGTGTTTTAGCCACTGTGCTGCTCCACTACCTAGATCCTTGAGGAATGATTTATGTTATGGTATGGGCAAAAAATGGGTGGGTATGATCATTAGCACTGGAGGATTTTATCCTCAACAATGAGATGATGGGTCCATTAATGTTCTTCCCATGGTCTGGTTGTTCTGAGTTTTGGGTCCTCTATCTGCAAAATGAAGGTGGTCAAAAACGTACTCTTGTGGCTAACATGATGAAAAATAGAAAAGATTTGTTAAGATCTCGATGACAAATGTTCTCCTTCAGTAACAGGAGCCACCACATTTGCATTCCAACATCCCTCTACCCAACCTGTTATTCAGAGAAGGATGACCCAAGAAACAGAGAGCAAGAGAACAGAAGAGCAGGCATTAAGCTACCTCCCCTCCATTCATCATCCCCAAGTTATCCCCCACCCACCATCACCTTGTTCTCTGCCCCTTAGGTTCTAGAGATGAGTTTATCTTACCTTGCCTGAGACCAGGGTCCCTAGGTCACTTCCTGGACATCTTCAAACCATGATCCTTCCCTCCCCATCACTTTTTATATGTTGTCATCCTCCCATTAGAAAGCAAATTCTTAGAGGGCAGGCTCCATCTAGTTTCCTTGTATTTATATACTTAGTCCTTTGGAACTATACCTGAGACATGGTAAGTGCTTGGCACATGCACTGCCCCCTTCTCTTTTCCTCACTCTGTCTCTGTTTTTCTGGATGTCTGTTTCTCCCCCACTCCATCTCTCTCTCTCTCTCTCTCTCTCTCTCTCTCTCTCTCTCTCTCTCTCTCTCTCTCTCTCTCTCCCCTCCCTCCCTTCTCCTTCCCTTACTCTGCCTCTCTGTCTTTGTCTCTGTCTCCATCTCTGTGTCTCTTTCTCCCTTCCTCCTTCCTCTTTTTCTTTCCTCACCCTCTCTCTTTTCCCTCTCTTCCTCTTCTTTTTCCTCCCTCCCTTCCTCCTCTATCCTTCACTCTGGCTCTATGTGTTTCTTGCTCCTCTCTCTCTTTCCCTCATTCTTTTCTCTCTTTCCTCTACATTTCTCTCCTTTCTCTTCTCTTATCTCTCTCACACTCTTCCACCTCTTTCTTTTCCTCCTCTCACCTTGCTCTGTCTCTGACTCCCACCCTCTATCTCCCTACCCTGTTCCTCTCTCCTGGTCATTCTCTCTTCCTTTCCTTCTACATCCAAGGGAAGTCCAAGTCAGGATCAATCCAACTGGGAAGGCATTGAGGGATCATGTCTTAAGGCTAAAACCCTCTTCTTCCTTCAGGTTTAGAATCTCAGTATTATCCCCAACCAACTCAGTATTATTGTACTTACCTCACTTCCCTCTAATCTATTGCCAGATTCTATTTTTTTATCTTTATATCTCTCTTCTTTGACCCCTCTGACACTGCTCTGACTCTAGTGCAAGCCCTTGTCATCTCCTGTCTGGATTTCTGCAATAGCATCCCTGCCTCAAGTCCCTTCACCATCTCTTCCTACCCTTCCAGGCTTCTCAAACCTTATTCCCCTCCAATTACTAGCAACAGGAGCTTATAGCACCTGCCTTCTTGTATTTCCCAAACCCACTGATTGATCCATCTCTCAACCCTTTGACTTTTCAATGGCTGTCCTCTATATCTGACCTTCTCTCCCTCTTCCTCTCTGCCTCCTGGCTTCCCTGGTTTCCTTCAAGATTCAACCCAAATTTCACCTTCTGCAAGGAGTCATTTCTAATTCCTCACCTTCCTTAGCCCAACCCCACTGAATCCATGAGAAACATCAAAAAGACCTGGGATGGTTTGACATTGAGAAAAGTCTGAATTCATAATGCATAAATGAGAGGTTGTCATGGACAGATGGAGCTGGTGACCAGATGTCCTCTTGACTCACTAGGAGTAAAATTCCCTTCACTGACATTGGAGAAATTCTAGTTAGTGCCAAAGGAAGACTTCCCAGTAATGCCTCAAGGTTCTACTACTTTTGTCATAAAGGAGATTTCCTCCACAGTATGAGATCTGCCTCTGCTTTGGGGCATCAGTAATTAGAAGTGGTAGATCACAAGATCATCAAAGGATCATAGATTTAGATTGAAAAAATCTTAGAGTCCAGTCATTTCTTATGACATATTAGAAAGCTGAAATCCACAGAGGGCAGATGACTGATCCAGGTCACATAGCTAACAAGGGTCTGAGGCAAGTTTCAAGTTATATGGAATGAAAATGTTGAATTCAATATATTTTTAAAACCATCATCTACTTTTAAATAGAGAAGAATAAAAATAAACATTTGTAGAAATGAGCTGAATTGTTGAAATACTTATATGGTGTTGCTGCCTTGGTATACATGGTACAGTGGGGAAAGAACTGAATGTAAAGTAAGCGGACTTGGCTTTGTTGCTGTGTGATTTGGGGGGAGTTATTTCCTGTCTCTTTATCTGCAAGATAAAGATTAAAGTCAATAGGCATTTATTAAATGTCTATTGTATATTTACTAAACTCTGGGGGATCCTTTTCAGTCTCTAACTTTCTGGTACTGAGACTCTCAACTCTCCATCAAATCCTTGAGTCTGACTTGGGCACATAATATGAACACAATAAGGGACAGTCACTCCCCAACCCAGAAGAGCCTGGCCTTAGGTGGCATCTGGTAGAACAGGACAATCAATTACTCAAATTATTCAGTCAACAGGGTATGGAGCTGCAATAAAACTTCTTTAGTATTTCATCCATCCATCTATCTATCTATCTATCTATCTATCTATCTATCTATCATCTATCTATCTATCTATCTATCTATCTATCTATCTATCTATCTATCTGTGTGTGTGTGTGTGTGTGTATATTGTTTTATGGATGCTGTTAATTTTTTTTTACTTCAAAGTGATTTCCTAATGCCTCCATCCCCACCAACAGTGCCATCCCTTTTACAAAGAAAAATTCAGCAAACCCAACAGCCTGGTGATATCATCTAATGGCGTATAGAACACTCAGCTCCTTTTGTCTGCTGTGTCTTTCTCAAGAAGAGGGAAGTTGTCTTTGCTCAATGCTTTTCATCTAAATTTAGCTAGCTGCTTTTTAGGTGCTATTTTCATTGACATCATGTATCTATCATAGACTGTCTCCTGTTTTGCTTTTCTTCCCTCTGTATCAGTTCAAACAAATCCTTCCATGTTTTTCTTAATTCCTCATATTCATCATTTCTTATAGTAAGTACAACACTATTCAATTTCATTTACATATCACAATTTATCCAGTCATTCCCAAAATGGATAGACATTTTATTTTGTTTCTATTTTTCCACTAACATTACAAATGCATGTATTTAATTTTTAAACATTTATCTTAATATCACACTCATGTGTGTATGTATATTCCTTTCCCTTCTCCTTTCCAGGGAACTATCAACTATCCTCTGTGACAAAGAAAAAGAGATAAAGAGATTTTGGGGGGAATAGCTCAGTAAAATTAACAAATCAACAGTCTGACTGCATAAGTACTCTTCAGCATCCATAGTCTCCCACTAGCAAAGGAGGGAGGGAGGAGTAAAATGTGATTTAAATGCCAGAAAATGTAAGTGATAGCTCCTCCTGCATGGTGATCTTTTGTGATGAGTCACTGCATGTCTTAGAGGGAAGATTTAGAGCCTCTGGCGGACACTCATACACAAAGGGAACAATTTCCAAATGCAGGAAGCAGCAATTTCCAATCACCAGGGGAGCCCATCACAAACCTTGCCTAGAGCACAAATGCCTTGACCTGACTCAGCAAGCTTTTCCAATGACTCTGGAGGTAGAAGTAAATTTTCTCCTCTTTGCACCTTGAATTAGCTTATTGTTAATGGCTTTGCGGAGGAGAAAACAAAGAATTGAGCTAATGAGTCTCCTTTTATTCTCCACAGTTTCCTTTCTGCGCTGGCCAAGGATCCAAGGAAAAACTTCAAGTTACCATTTTTGTTAAAGAAATTCAGTTCTGAAATTCTCATTTTCCCTTATCAATTCATTCATTCTGCCTTTGGCTTACAATATATTTTCAGGACATTGGACAGAGATTGTCTCATTCTGCCAAGTATCCAGTCCACCTGTAGAACTTAGCTAGTCAAATAATGAGACTCATTGTTTGGCTTCCATCACTGACAAATTGTTCCACACAGCACAATTTTCCCCTTCCATCTCCTTTGAAAAGGAGTTTTTCATGCATAGCATTCTGGGTCTCCTCTGGGGCAGTGAGGCCTCCATCCTATGTCTTTCCTCCTGAAAAGACCTCTCTTGCATTTGTGACCATTTCCTAATGGCGTAGGATGGGAGCAAAGAGGAGGATACTGAGGTGTGAATCGGTCAGATCCTCAGCATCACAGGGACTTGCTGGTGCCAGACGGAAGGACACAGCAGTCAGTGTGAATCCCCGATGTAATTTGTTCTTTTAGAAGTCTGTCATAACCCCTCCTCCTGCTTGGATTGCTAATGGCTTTGCCTGCAAGGAAGTATCGAAGACAGTGGTCCATGGATAGACCATCTGTCTGCAAGTGGTTAGAAGTGGAAAGGGGGAAGAGGGAAGAAAGTATCACCTGCTGCCCCTGCTCCTCTCTTCCCCAAAGTCCTGGTTATGTGGGTCAGACTGTCTTTTTTTTCTGCCTTCTCATAGAGAAGAAAAAGAAGGAACACCCTTGAGAGAAGGGAGTGTGACTAAGTCCTCTGGTGAATATTCCCACAGACATTCAGATAGTCCAATTCAATCCAATTTAGCAAGTTTTCTATATCAGTCATTGTGCTAAATGTCGGGGAACCAAGGGAGGGAGGAATCATGAAGGACCTTCCCTCACAGAGCTTACATTCTCCAAGGGGGAGGAGTCAGTAGAGTATAGAATGGCATTATTAGAATATACAGGTAGATAGATCAATGGAACATCAGTCTTACTCTATCATGCCTCTTCCTCACCAAAGCATATTGGACATAAACTTAGATGGTGTGTATAGAGTGACACTGGAGATGAAAAAATGAGAAAAGATAGTGTCCTAGAGCAGAAAAGACAAAGGAACAATTTCCTGTGATAAGACAAAATATACTATTAATCTGAGGTTCGCTAAATCAACATGAGACTAGTTTGAGTTTGACACCATGGCCCTAGACTAAGGAGATGAACTTCTGCCATGAACAGCACATCCTGAGGGAGCACTCATAGCTGGTAGGGTTAGGAAGATTCCACAGAGGAAGTCACACCTATGCCCATCTCAAAAGGAGAAGAGGATGCTGCAAAATTGGGAAGGCAGAGAAATGCATTAATGGGCCATGGAACAGTTAGGATAGGGATAGACGAAGAGTTCGGTTTGACAGGAAAAGTCGAAACACCAGAAGAGATGAAAGGGAACTCTGACTAGGGAAAAGAGTCAGAGCCAGAGAGTGGCAGGCCATAAAGGACACCCTGAAGGTGGGATTCTGTGGGGAACTATAAAAGGAATTCGGGATGCTTAGCCAGAGAAGAGGAGATTTAGAGGAGCCATGAGAAATAAGTCTACAAGGGACTCAATTTGGCCTTCTTGCTTTTAGAGCACAAGAAAAAAAAGCCATGGGCAGAAGCTTTCAAAGGGCACATTGAATTTCAGTTTAAGAAACTTCCTAATTATTTCAACCGGTCAAAAGTAGAATGAACAGCCTCAAAGGTAATGAGTTCTCCCTCATTCAACTTAACAATCAAACAACATATGCCCCATAAGACTGTGCTAGGCACTGGTGAGACAGATTCAACAAACCTAATTATGTCTATTCACCAGGAGCTCACATTGTAGAAGGGGAGACAAGTTCACATATAAACTTTATGAAATAAATGGAAAGATCCAAAATACAAAAGAGTTAAATACGAACTATTGGGTTCAGTTGCACTGTAGATCTTCAGGAAAAGACCAGATAACTACTTGGTGTGTATTTTATGGAGGGTAATTTCAGTCAGGAATGAGTTGGACCAGATGGCCTGGTAAGCTTAGGGCTGGCAAGTCATTTAACTTTTCTGTGCCTCAGTTTCTTCATTTGTAAAATACAGATTCTGACCTCAATAGCTTCAAAGTCCCTTTCAACTCTAAATAGAGGTTCCTAAAATCCTAAGAATTCACAGACTTTTGGAAGGAACATTAGACAAGTCCCACATTTTCCCCATTCTGGTAATGTCTGAATAAGAATTCTAAATCAGCTCTTTCTGACTCCCTTCTGGTTTCCTATCCACTAGACCACCCAGCCACTTCAGGCTACCTATGTGCTATCCACAGCTGTGTGGTTCAGGGCACAGAGATTCAGCCAAAGCAGAGGCACGAGTCACTGAGGGGGCATAGAAGGACTTGGGGTGGGGTGGGGTTGCAGAAGGAGGAGGATGGAAATGTGAGCTTTTGAGTCCAATTCTCAAGCCATCTTTGCTGATAGCTAATTAATGCATGCAGTGGACTTTGGGATGAAACTTCCTGATGGATAACTGAGCATCATATGCTGTACAATGTTGGTTTATAATTCTTTAATATGATGGGGGAGGGAGGGAGATAGAAAGAGAGAGAGAGAGAGAGAGAGAGAGGAGGAGGAGGAGGAGGAAGGGAGGGGGAGAAGGAGGGAGAAGGGGAGGGGGAGAGGGAGAAGGAGAGAGAAAGGGAGAGGGGGGAGAAAGAGGAAGAGGGAGATGGGGGAAGAGGGAGGGGGAGAGACAACAACAGAGAGAACCAGGGAGAGGGCACGCTTAATGAATGGGATAAAAAGAAACTATATTAATAGGAAATGATAATACAACTTTGTATTCAGCTGGGCAAATGAACAGTGTTCCAAACTCCTGGAGAGAGAATAGTAGGTTAAATATGTCTGCCTCTTACTGTCCTCTTCAGAGCCATTTTCATTTGGGTTTTTCTTTGCCCAAACACAAGTGCTCACAGCGCGGGCTCTATACAAGGAGTGCCATCATTACCTGACCTGAAACATTATTCCCACTCTAAAAAGGGTTCAATATCAAAATGGCTCTAGGTTTAAAAAGAGAAACTTCCTTTATGGGAGAGATTATTGTTTAGGAATAAATGGCACCGATTAGTGTTTGTGTGTGTGTGTGTGTGTGTGTGTGTGTGTGTGTGTGTGTGCATGCTCAACAGAATTGCAGCAAAAACAACCCCCAAAAAAAGGTCTGCAGTGGTTTTAATAGAAATGCTTTGCCACTAAAAATCCATTAGCCTGTCTATGGATGAGGCTAAATATACTGAAATTTCAGGATGTGGCATTCTAGAAGTACCTCCTTAAAATAGTCCCATAGAAATTAGCCCCTCTCGATGTTTTCTTTTCATGTATCTATATCCTTGACATATAAATAACCCCAGGAATCAAAAATGGAGGCCATCTCCATGAACAAAACAGCTGCAAAAAACCCCAAAATTTCTTCCTACCCTTCAAATTCCAGATGACTCTTGCCATCACCCAAACTCCCAAATACAGCTAACCTTTGATAGGAGCACATAGCTTTCTAATATTCCCTTCTCTGCCAATTCAGACCCCAAGGTAGGAAAAGGGGGCTTGTTAATAATATAACAAAATTTTAACTGTAAGGAACTGAGGACCAGGGTTCCTGAATTTCTAATTCAAGAGAACCAAGGAGGATATATTTGATACTTTCAAGAATCTGGTTGGTCCTAGCCTTCTGACATGGAGTCATCTTCACTCAAATTCACATTTGATGAACATTACGGTACTGTTGCTGTAATAAAGTTTCCTGTGGCAAAAAGAAGAGAAAATTGGCCCAGAGAGGGAGGAAACCTTATTAGCTATATGAAGACAGGCAAATATTCTCTCTGAACTTCTGTTTTCTCATCTCTAAAACGGGGATAATTATACTTATGCCCCCCCTAGGGCAGAGTGGTTGTGAAGAAGGTGCTTTTGAAACTGTAAAAAGTACAATCGAAATGTGAAGTTGTTGGTTTCACATTTTCTTTGCCTAAACCCTCAACCAGTTTGCAGGACGGCCCAATGTGCAAGTCTTGAAAGAGAGCACGCACACACACGCACACGCACACACACGCACACACACACACACACACACACAGTCAGTCAGCATCTATTATGGATTAACCATTGGGAAATCAAAGAACGACAAAAGACAAGTCTTAATTTCAAGAAGTTTATACTCTAATGGGGGCAACAATGTGCAAGCAATTAGGTAAAAATAAGTTCTAAACAAAATAAATGGAGCAGAGAGGTAGTCTCAGAAGGAAGGCACTCACATTAAGGAGGATCAGGAAAGGGTTTTGGTAGAAGGACAGATTTTAACTGGCATTTGAAGGAAGTTAGGGAAGCCAGGAAGGGAAGAGGAGGAGAGAGGGCATTCAGGCAGGGGGCACAGCCAGGGGAAAAGGCTGGGAGGCAAGAGACGGAGGCTCTTGCTCAGGGGAAAGCAGAGACCAGTGTCACTGGATCACGGAGTACATGGGTGAGTAAGGGATAAGAAAACTTGAAAAGTAGGAGGGCGTCTAGGAATGAAGGACTTTGAACACTAAGCAGAGGATTTTTTTTTTATTTGATTGGAATAGGGTTAGTTTGAGTTTGTGGAGCAAGGGTGTCCCAGTTTGGCGGAACATCAGTTTGGCAGGTGAATGGAGAATGGTCTGGAGTGGGGAGCGACTTGAGACAGGCAAACCCACCAGCATCTATGGCAGAAGTCCAGGCGAGAGGGGATACGGGTCTGCACCAGTGGGGTAACAGTGTCAGCGGAGAGAAGGGGCAAATAGAAGAAATGTTGTTATAGACTTGGCAATAGATTTGGCTATACATTTGTTGTTGGTGAGTCATTTTTCAGTCATATCCTATTCTTCACGACCTTATTTAGGCTTTTCTAATGGTTTGCATTTCCTTCTCTGGCTTATGTCATAGATGAGGAAACGAAGGGAAACAAAGTGAAGTGGCTTATCCAGATGCCCCTGCTATATTTGAACTCAGAAAGATGGGCCTTCCTGACTCCAGCTTCAGGACTTTATCCATTGTGCCACTTGACTGTCTTGACAATAGAGAGATAGATACATGGTTGGATGGATGGATGGATACATAGATACATACATACATAGAGACATAGAGACATAGATACATACATACATAGATACATAGATACATACATACATAGATACATAGAGACATAGATACATACGTACATAGAGACATAGAGACATAGATACATAGAGAGATAGAGACATAGAGACATAGATACATAGATACATAGATCAGCACAAAAAGTGATATAGAAAGAAAACTATCCAAGTCCCCAAGACTTGCACTGTTTTTTTTTCTAAAAAGAACCCACCTGGTTCTCTGGCTCCCTTGCTTTTCCTCCTTCTGACATTTGGTTTTTACATTGCAATGACCTAGGTCAACCTGGGCTGTTCCGTTGTCTCTAGGTTTTCTACAGGCATCCTCAACATAGAAGGGCATCGCTGGGATCTTCCTCTCCCATCATCCAACTGTCTAACTTTGATTCTAATGAGCAACACTACTCTAGTCCTTCAAATGATCTCTGATCTCTGATCACTTCTCCAGTGCAGATAGATCACCATGAAGATGGTGGCCTCTGTGCACAAAATATTGCATCATTCTGAGATTCCATCTAGCTAGACTGATGCTTAGGTAACAAGAATACTGTCCATATCTAAGCACATATGTGAAATCTTTCTACCTGGATAGGTTTGGTCCATAGGCTGCCCTTCAAAAGAGACAGAATCCTGCTTCAGATACCTACTAGCTGAGTGACCTTGAGCAAGTCACTTCACCCTGTCTGCCTCCGTTTCCTTATCTATAAAATGAGTTAGAGAGGGAAATGGCAAACCACTCCAGTATATTTGCCAGGAGCACCCCAAATGGGGTCATGAAGACTCAGACATGATGAACAACAACAAAGCAATGGTAATCCTAAAGATGTGAGGCCCTATGCTAAGGACTGCTATTTGGAATAGTTCTAAGATGAATCACGTGCTTTCCAGTCCTCTTAAACTGAAGGTTCAAAATCACCATTGTGAACACCAGTTATCACACCGATCAACCTTGCAGAGACACCCTCAGTCGTATTCTTTTACAGTTCTGAGTCTCCTCCCTTCCCGTAGTCCGAAGTCCTAGCAAATATACCTGCTCTCAATATACCTGCCTGCTATCATCTCACCTGTCCTATGGATTTTTATGCTTCAAATCGGGTATGGATTTGGATACCAAATATCAGAGCTCATTAGAATTGTGCATAAAATAAGAATAGTCTGTAATCGTCCCTCAGGCCCTCACCCAGAAAGTGGATGTGGGTTACTAAGAGACATTTCTACTTGCTTCTCCTTCTCAGGTGTGTTCCCTATAGGTGAGGAGGCTGGTTAGCCGAATTCTGGAAAGGTGAGTTGTTACAACATCATATTCTCAGTTGGTGAAAACTAAAAGGAGGATTTGGGGGAGATCATTCAATTTTAGGACTTTCCCCTTCTATCGGTTTAGGTCATGATTTACATCACTGTTTTTCCCTACAGAAGTCCTTTCTTTCAAAGAACCCATCACATCCCAATAAACCATTTTGCATTCTCTTGCTATAGACAGGCCCCCATGTACTGGTCACTTTAACAAGCAGGGGAAATGGGGCCTACATGATTGACTGAACTACCCACAGCCACACAGGTTTGGAGACAGAGCCCAGACTTTCTGTCTGCCCATTTAGTGTCCTGTCCAGTAGGTCAACCCATTTCTCTGCAGTTGCAGGGAGAATATTTACTGCAGTCTCTAGGCACAGAAATGGAAATGTGCTGCTCTTGAAGATGTGACTTATTTGTAATATATGGACATCGCAAAACAAATGGGATGGGACTGGAAAGGTCACAGAGCTGGGCTGTCTCCCCCCATATCCTCCCTTTGCCCTCCTTTCCCATTCCCCTTATACCTTTGATCCCGGAATCTATTAAACAAACATTGGGTTTGTTTACCATCTAGAAAAGGAAAAGGGGGGGGAGCAGGAGTGGTGGAAACCAGTGTGGATTGGGGCTCAGAGCACCTGGGGCGAATCCTGCATTGAAACTTCCTCCTTCGACACCTTAGTTCAAATCACTTAACTTTGCTTTGTCTTGGTTTCTCTAGAGTTCGATTTGCCTAAGGCAAAAGCACTTGGAGGTGGAAGTATGGAATTAAGACAGACGGTTTGACCAAAAGTAAACATGCATGGAGAGGGCTCAACCTATTGTCCAGACAATTGATCCCCTGCCCCTGTAAGGGGATGGGGGGCACCGGAGATGGATACCCCGGGAAGAGGACCCTGGGGGTGATGGCTCCAGGGACAAGTCTGTCTCATGGGGGAAAGAAGAAAGGAAAGGAAACGGGTCTCTCTAGCCTCAAAGTGAAGCCCTCTATGAAAGTACCCAGGAACAAAGCTCTGCTTGTCCATTCTGGTTGTAGTTCTAGTTTCGTCATCTGTTTGGCTAGATCATATCTTATTTCCCTAGTTATTTTATAGCTATGATGCTAGGGAGCTAAGGAAAGGGGGAAAACTCCCACAAAGTGAGAAATGTGTTCCCAGCCCCAACAAAATGTCATGGCACCAATCCTCTCTGAACCTCAGTTCCCTTACTTGTAAAATGGAGATCATTTCTGTAGGAACTACAACACAGGGTCGCTAGGTGGTGCCATAGTGTACACAGTACTAGGTCTGGAATTAGGAAAACTCATTTTCCTGAGTTCAAATCCAGCCTCAGGCACTTCCTATCTGTGTGACCCTGCACAAGTCACCTAACCCTGTTTACTTCAGTTTTCTCACCTGTAATATGAGCTGGAGAAAGAAATAGAAAACCACTCCAAAAGCTCTGCCAAGAAAATCCCAAATGGGGTCAGGAAGAATTGGACATGATTGAACAACAACAAAAGAAATTGCATCCCAGAGTTGTTTTGAGAATCCAATGAAAGATTATCACTCTAAAGAATTTTAGAAAGGGAGGCTGATAGCATCAGAGGCTGGCCCTGGAGTTCAGAAGACTTGGATCTGAAGTCTGTCTCTGACCCCAAGGAGCTGAAACCATGAACACATTCTTTGCCTTTTCTGGGTAGCCTCATTTTTCTCATCTCTAGAATGGGGTTATAATTCCTGGAGAAACTCCCCCACAGGTTATTGTGAGACACAAGCAAGATAAAGTCTGCCAAGTGCTTTGGAAATTTCAAAGTGGTCTAGTTGCAAGTGGTCTAATCCTTGCCAGGTAATATGATTCAGTGGTTAGGGAGACAATCAGAACCAGGGCAAACTGAATTCAGGCTCCTTCTTGAATGTAGACTAGCTGTGTGATGTGACCCTAAACAGCCCCCTTGGGTAGAAGTTATTGACTTGAAATGGTAGAGAATCCCCTCCACCAAAGAAGAGTGGGCTAGGGCCTCTCTGACAAATATTCATTTAGCATCTACTGTGGAAAGTTTAGAGAAGACTCAGCCCTCAGAAAGTGCTTTGGAAACTTTGAAAGACTATATAAATAGAAGGCATTCATCATCATCATCATCATCGTTGTTGTTTTAGCTTTAATATTTAATGGAGTTTAGATGGAAACAGTCTGAGGACAAACTATTGCCTATTCAAGAATTAGTTATTTTTTTTTTAGATCTGATGTGGGATGAACTATCGAGTAGGCAGATAAAATAATATTTGTCATTGAATGAAAATGTTGGAATGCAAATTCATCATCTGTGGACTCACTAAAACATTTTCAGGGCAATTTCTGTTGCAGACACGATCACAGGAAAGATATATAAGCTGTCCCAGACGTATTCAGAATGTCTCCTTTTCCCTGTTCCCATAAGGTTTTGATGAATTTCTTGTGGTATTTCTATTTTTGAGAATTTTTATTCTATGCTGTTTGGAGATTATCAGTGTTCAGTATAATAATGTCCATTAAAAAAATTCTTACATCTCTGTGGATCAGTGACATGACCAAGAGATTGAGTGCAATTTTGTCTGTAAGAATGTTATGTTCCAAGGCAGCCTATCTGTTGAAGTCCCAAGGACATTTTGGGATTTGTATTTGTAGTACAGCAATGCCTCTGTCATCTATTAGTTTATGAAAAATAGCGTATAATTCTGGCTACTTGGTTGTACATTAGGATTTTACTTTAGTGGTCATTTTTCTATTTGTTAGGTACTGCATTTTTGCAACCTAAAATGATACAAATGCACATTTCTACAGTTTTCCTGTAAAATCTACATTAATCTATGAGTCTGTGCCTTATAAGAATGTGTTTTCTTTGGTCAGTGTGTTTCCATGATGAACCCCTCTGCTTCCATGCTTTCTCAGTTTGTTATTGGTTGACTTCCAGTGGATGGCACCCAGGGAGGACCTTTTAGCTTACATTCTTGTATCTTGGCCATTTCACAGGCTTCATCTGATGCTAAAAAATTCTCTTCCTTCTCCTCACTTCCTCCTCTCCTTCCTTTTTCTCCTCCTCCTTTAGTCTTTTCATTATTATTTTATGATGAATTATTTGAAAGTTCTCAAAGCTTCAATGGAGTTGAAAAACAAATGTTCCTAAAAGATGTTGCAATCCTACTCTTATTCTTTTATATTTAATATTCTATGGACTTGTCCAAATGGATAAAATAATTATTTTTTATCATTGCACAAAAGTATTAGTATGTAAGGGTAAGTTCTATAGGTTCACCAAAAACATCCTCAGTACCACTTCAGCAGCCAACAATAGGACGACATATAGGCTTCATCTATTTCACAGAGTTTTGATTTCTCATGTTGTCTTTATGTTGAAAGCACTGCATTTCAGGTTGCTTGAAGAGTGTGCAATTTGCTATGGAGTTATTTTTTTTAAACTTGTATTTTTATGGATCAATGCGCTCTGCAAGGATTTTCAGAAATAGTTTGGTTTGTGATTATGCTCTGGAATTTTCAATCTTTTTGTTTATTGTTTGAGTCCTCAAGAATATTTTGAGGTTGGTCTGTGTCATAGAAGGATTTATCATCTATCGATTGGTGGAAGATAAGCGTCTACATGATTACATCTGGAGGTCAAATTGTACCAATGACCAAAAGCAATACTGAAAAATACCCTGGTCTCCTCCAGCCAAGACAATTTGGGCATAATGCAATCAAGGAGAAAACGGATATGTTAAAAGACTCCCTGGCACCTTGGAATCAAAGTTCAATGGGAAGAACGTTTTAAAAATAATTAACATTTAAACAACACCATGCCTGCTTGGGTCCAAATAAACAACCAGAAATGTTCTATCTCCTTCTTTTGGGGTTCCCTCTCTTTTCTAAGTTTCTTGTTTCTTAAGAGTCTAAGTTTTTAATTGGGGCTAAATTGTTTGTTTTATTTTTTGAATAGTTTTGATTTCTTTTATTGCCTTCACTTTTTTACTTTGTTTTAACTGCTGATTAAGGGAATGTCGAATTTCTGATTTACCCTTGTTTTCCAAATGGTGTTGCTTGTTTCTTTTTTTGTTACTTTTAATTAGGCAATATGTCATTCAAGTTTTTAACTGCCAATGTAATTGTATATTGCTGTCATCTTCGTTGCCTTTCCATAGATTTTTGAATAGCTCCCTCAAGTCGTTTTTTCTACATGATCAGATTTGACACCTATTTGAAGGAATATTTCTTGATAGCTCCACCCTTCCTCCTATGGTTCTCACTGCTGCATGAACTGGCATGTTTTGACACTCTCTGTCATATGCTGTCAGAGAAAGTGTTCATTCATGATGGTAATAGCAAATACTATCTTTTCTGAATTACTATGTTTTGGCAGAGTTGGTCAACCAGTTGGTTTTAAACCATCAAACTAGAAAAAAGCATTTCAAAATTCCTGTCTAAGAATGCCCATCTCCTTTTCAAATTCATTTGAGGCATGAGTATTGGTTTTCTGCAGCATCTAGCTGGCACAGTGGTTAGACCACAGGAAGAACTGGATCTGGAGTTCATCTTTGAGAATTATTCTGGAGAATAATTTCTGGAGAATTTCTGGAATTTTCTAAAGTGGAGACTCTTAATGACCTCAGGTTCTCTCTTCAGATTTTGATAACTTCTTCATTTTATCTCTTAGTTTGTCTAATGCCTAGCACCTACCACAAGGCCTGGCACAAAACAGATTCTTTTTTTGTTGTTGTTAGGTTTTTTTGCAAGGCAAATGGGGTTAAGTGGCTTGCCCAAGGCCACACAGCTAGGTAATTATTAAGTGTCTGAGGCCAGATTTGAACTCAACTACTCCTGACTCCAGGGCCGGTGCTCTATCCACAACACAGATTCTTAATAAATGCTTATTAAGTGAGTAATTGCTGTCTAGGCTCAGAGATAAAGTTATATGACTATTCTGGGTTGATGAGTAAAATGCTGTGTTATTCAGAGATAAGGGTATTAGTGATTATTTTTTAAAAAGCAGGATGAAGCCTCTGTCTAAAGTCAGTGAGATCCGCTTCTTCTTTTGAACATTTTAGCATCTTCAGTCCATTTCATGCATGCTCATGGTTTATCCATGCTAGTGATTAGCACCATCTGGACCGAAGCATTTCCAGCAGGTAGAATATTGAGATTTGTGATTTATTGTATCTCACCTTCATACTACCCTACTACAAAGGAGCACCTGGCACTCATTCATGCCAACAGGTGCATCCCACCGACTAGTGTGCCAAGCCAATCAGAAGCATCACCAGAGTCCAAATGGCTGATATTATAAAAGGGTCCTGTTGCTATTCTAGTGGTCTCAGGGCTTGCAGAGTCCTCGGTGCCCCCAGAGTCCCCATGTCACCTTGGCTGCTGCCATCTCCTAACTTGGACATTGAATTGGACTTTGAGGAGGTTAATATTATTAGTTCCCATCTTTATAATACCAGTGTCTTCACACAGGGCCTCGGCCAAAGTCTGAATTTAGTAAATGTTTGAGAATTAAATTGAGCTGGCTATTGCAGTTCATTAGATAATTAGATAAGAAAGCATATGCTCATTACCCATATCTGTGGCTTTAACTTTTTCTGATTTCGGAATTGGATTTACAAAACTTTAGTAATAAAATCATTGTTGTGCTAATGAAGTCTCTCCTCTGGAGAAGCTAGATGAGGTCAGTGAACAGTTTCAAATAGTCCTGCATCTTCTATAGAACAATAGTGATGACATTCTCCTTGGCCCCAACTTATCTACGAAATCGACCCAATGGTTTGGAGAGTGATCTAACTCCTAATTTTTTCTTTGTTAAAATGATTCATTAAGGAGATGGCTCTCAGTAGAATACACTTCCTTGCTCACGGTAGATACTCAATGTTTTCTGACTGGATTAACTAGCTACTTGGCAGTTTGGATGGATTGTTTCCCAGTCAGTGGATGAGAACCACTGACATGAAATCTTTTCATGATCAGGATAGTAAGGAAGCTGAGCTCGGTCATATGAGAATTAACCAAAAGAACTGGGGATGTTTAACCTGGGGAAGAGAAGAGTCTGGGTGGGGCTGGGAGAACCACTGCTGAAGAGGAGAAAAGACTCCTTCGCCTCCATCACACTCTCAATTTCTACCTCTTCCTCCTCTTCCTCCTCTTCCTCCCTTCCCTTCTTTCTTTGCATCTCTGTCACTGCCATTTTGAATCTTCAGATTCTTTTGGGAAGTTTATTTTTCCCCTTCATTCCCTCCTCTCACTTTATTTTGGTCAATCAACAAACATTGATGGGGGTGGGGTTCCCCCATTCAAATCCAAATTCGACTGACTATTCAGGGAATACCATTAGTTAAGATTAAATAAGAGCATAGATGAATCATAGAATCATAGATTTACAGCTGCTGGGAGGGACTTTAGAAGCTATTTTGTCCAACCCCCTCATTTTGCAGATGAAGAGACCAAAAATAGTTAATCAACCAACTAACATACATTTATTAAGTATGTCACACACCACCTTGAGATACACACCTTCAAGGAGTTTATTTATATGTCTACTCATGATAAATGAGAGGCAATTTAAGACAGAAGGAGACATGCTTTGTCCAAAGTCTCACATGAATTTAAATAGTAGAAGAGATTTGAACCCAGGTCCCAATTCTAATTCTCTCCATTGTTCTATGCTCTATCAGTTCTGGGACACACTCGAATTGCTCAGATGTGATCCCTTTCTCTGATTATAAGACTGATCGGCCTCTTTTTTTTTTTTTTTTTAGATTTTTCAAGGCAATGGGGTTAAGTAGTTTGCCTAAGGCCACATGGCTAGGTAATTATTAAGTGTCTCAGGTCAGATTTGAACTCAGGTACTCCTGACTCCAAGGCCGGTGCTCTATCCACTGTGCCACCTAGCCACCCATGGCCTCCTCTTCTAATCATAATTACTTTATATATCTTTTTTATTGACTTTTCCATATTTAGGTTTTTCCTTCAAAAGAATGTAAGTTCTCTGAGGGCAAGGACTGTCTTTTACCTCTTTTTGTATCTCCAATACTTAGCATAGAGTCAGGCACATAATAGGCAACATGAATGAATGAATGAATCTCGGAAGCAATGGACAAGGAGGCAATCAATTAATCAACAAATATTTATTAAGTTCCTAAGATCATGACATCATCACTTCCTGGCAAACAGAGGGAGAAAAAATAGAAGTAGTGTTGCGTTTTTCTATTCTTTGGGCTCAAAGATAACTGCAGATGGTAACTATAGTCATGAAATTAAAAGATGTCTGCTTCTTGGAAGGAATGCTATGGAAAATCTGGACAGTGCTAAAAAGCAGAGACATCACTTTCCCAACAAAGGTCTGTATAGTCAAAGCTATGGTTTTTTCCAGTACCAACATATGACTGTGGGAGTTGGATTGTAAGGAAAGTTGAATATGGCAGAATTGACACTTTCAAATTGTGGTGTGGAAGATTTTTGAGAGTCCCTTGGACAGTAACCTCAAATGGGACAACACCTTAAGAAATTAATTCGTACTATTCTTAGAAGGTCAAATATGGAAGTCAAAGTTTAAGAACTTTGGCCACATAATGAGAAGATGGGATTCATTAGAAAAGATTTTCATATTAAGAAAGATTGAAGTCAAAAGGAAAAGGGGATGGCAGAGATTGAGATGGAAAGATAGTGTCATGGACACAATGAAAATAAGCTTGGACAAACTTCGAGAGATAATGAAGGAAAGAAGGGCTTCACCTCTGGTCCATGGGGTCAGGAAAAGTCAGCCACGACTGAACGCCAATATGTATCAGGCCCTGTGCTAAGCATTAGGATACAGAAAGAGGCAAAAGTTGGGCCTTGATCTCAATCTAATGAGAGAGATAACATGTGTGAAATATATACAAGAACAAGAATGAGTCATTTTCATAGTTGCTGCCCAAATGAAGGCCTTTGGGATAATCAGAAACTAAGTTTGCATATTAAAATCACAAAGGAAGAGAGTTGAGAGAACCAGAAATGTTCAATGAAATCTTTTCATGATCAGGATAGTGAGGAAGCTGGGCTGGATGATATGAAAATTAACCAAATGACCTGGGGATGTTTAACCTGGCGAAGAGAGGTGTTTGAGTGGGGCTGGGAGAACACCAGCCCCCCCCCCCCCCCCCCCCCCCCGCTACAACCACCCAAAGGAATACCCAAGGGAAGAGCAATTCAACCAATTCTTCTTGGCCCCAGAGGGCAGGATGAAGGGTCTACCTTCATCTCTCCATCTTTAACAAATCTTCCCTTGACCTTGTTACTTCACACTATCTCCCTATAACTTGTTTCCTTTTTGTAGCCTAACTTCTAAGAAAAAGTTACTCTCATTTCTTCCATTGCCTCACTTTCCACCCACCTCTCAATGCCTTGCAGTGCAGCATTTGATCTCATCTCTTCTCAAACTGTTTTCTCTAAGATACACAAGTCAGTCCTCATATTTTTTGACTTCTGGACAGTAGGGAATGATGGAGGCAAAGGAGAGGTCCAGAGGAAGGAGAAGTAGATGAGTCAGACTGGTATTACCACCATTTTACAGACAGGGAAGCTGAGAATCCTGCAAGTTAAGAGTGGCTTGTCCAGTAGTCACTGGGAGATTCCTTTCCATGCATTGTGGACAGTCTCCCCAGTGTAATCTCAACTCCTGAAGGGCAGGGACTACTCTGTGTTTGGTCATACATCCTCAGCACTTAGCTAGTACACTGACTGGTTCAAATTTCAAGGATTAAGCTGATGATTTCATTAGTAAAAAGGAAGTCTCGTTGCAGACATTCTCTTCTCTATGCAGATTGGCATTTTGTCTCCAATTTATCATCTTAGTCGCTAAGGATAATGAGAAATCATGTGACGTATCCAGGGTCAAACAGTCAGCCTGTTGCAAACTTGAACCCAGGACCCCTTTATACATCACCCCCAACCAGTGTCTCTCCTGGCATCCTGATCCAAGTAGATGCTTCATCAATGTTTGCAAATTGAATTCTTGAGCAAAAATTAGAACCGGCATTTTCCCTCCCCTCCCAACCAGAGGTTGCTTTTCTTTAGAGCAGACTTTTCTGAATTTATCCCAGGAAGATGGACTGGAGTCTCTTCCTCCTTCCACTTCTCCACTGCCCATTCCAGGCACCAGAGTGACCCATAAAACCATGGCAGAGGCATCTATGGCTGCCGTATCTCCTGGCTTCATCCATGGACATATTCTTCAGATCTTGGGATGCCTCTTGGTCAAGCTTTGGGGTCAGATTATTTCAGGGCTGTTTGCCCCAGATCTCTAACTGCTGCCCAGCACCTTCCCCAGGCTGATCTGGCATCCTGACAATGCGGAAATTTCATCCTAGAAATTACAGTTGTGGTTGCAACTGTTGGGCATTTCCTGACAGGTGGTTACCCTGCCCCTTGGACCATTTTCAGCACTTGTCACTACATTTTTTTTTCTCTCTTATAGTTTATAAAATATCACTGGAGAAAGAAATGGAATGTGCATTCAATCAGCAACATATAGGAAGGATCATTGGTCTGGGGGTCAGGGCTCATTCTTGCCTGGAGAATAAAATAGAATCCCTCTGGCACTTAGAAACCTACCCAATCTGGCTCCAAACTAACTTTCCATGACTCATCTACTTAACTGTTCATCATCCCTGTTTCATCTATCTGCCTTGGCACAGTCTGTCCCCAGGCCTGGAAGGTTCTCCTTACCCTCATCTCTTGGAACCCCTATTTCCTTTGGGGTTCAGATCAGCTGTTCCCTCTCTCAGAAGAACTTACCTGATCCCCCCCAGTGGTTAGTGCTCCCCATGACTGAAATCACCTTATCTTTATTTTGCATTTACTTTTCCATGCATACATGCCTTTCACTAACAATGTTTTCATTTTTGTCATTGTATCTTTAGTGCCTAATAAAGTTCCTGTCACATAGTAGATGTTTAATAAATATGTGAAAATCAGTTTATTGATTGTTAAATGGATGAGTGGGTGAATGGATGGATGGATGGATGGATGGATGGATGGATGGATGGATGGATGGATGGATGAATGGGTGGATGGATGGGTGGGCAGATGGATTGGTGGTGGGTGAATGGATAGATGGATTGATGAGTGGATGGATAGATGATGGACAGATGAATGGATGGGTCGATATATGAATTGATGAGTGGAGAATAACCCCTCCTAATCTTGATTTGACTCAACAAGCCCTTCTTAAGCAGGTCCAGGTGGCACAAAATAGTTGGAAGTGGGTCAGAAAAGAATTTAGGAAGAGATCTCTGGATTGAACTAAGGCATAAACAAGGTCATAAACAAGAAGTCAGAATTGAAGATAGAGTTCGACCTCTACCTGGAGGACAGCTTCTGCAAAAACACAAAGACAAGAAATGGAGATGTCCACTATGAAAAAAGAGACAATTTGGCCAGTCTAGAGAGTGTATGAAGATGGAAATATAAATCTTGCAAGGAAGATTGGGGCTCAGTTCTAAATGGTTTTAAGCACCTATCAAAGAAGGCTGCACTTTTTCTTTTTACCCAAAGGGAGCCACTGGAGTTTATTGAGCAGAGGAGTAATATAGTCCCAGAAATTGCCAACTGAACTCTGGATACTGTCCTGAACAGTGAAAGGAATCTTGTGAAAATGTGAATAAGACCTCAATGTGCTTCCAATTCAGGAGGGACAATAAAACTTAGACATCTGTTTCTACATGTGGAGTGAAATGACTGCCTGTGGCATGCACCCGTTCTTTCTATCTCAGATGAGCCTTTCTTCTTAAAATAATCATTAAAGGGCTCCATTTTTCAGGAGGAAAAATGATTCTATGATTTAAAAAATAAATATCTTTCATTGGATGAAAACACAGTGAATAAAAACCTTAGCCTTCAAAACAGACAAATTCAGGGACAATTATTTACTTTACAAAAAAGGATTTTCCAGTGTATAAAAGACATCCACCACAGGTCTCCTTTTAATAGCTGGTTCCCCTAGAGAATTTAAAATGATTCAGTTCCCCCCTAATTCAATTGTTGCTTCACTTCACCAGAAACACAGCTATTGTGTAACACCAGGTACACCCGCAGGTCCTCATCATCGCTTCTAATACCTGTGAAGCTCCCAATGACTTCAGTTGGTTTATTGGCAGAGGACACATTCTGGGCCCTGATTCTCACGGCCTCCTGGGTCCTGGAAAGGCCCACTGAGTTCTTCAGAACCAGAGAGTTGAGAATTACAGAAGAGAATTTGTAAGTCTCTGAAATTTAAGCAAGTTTTATGCTACAATCGATGGATGATGATGTGTTCTATTTTTAATATGGGAAGTTATGTCAGGAATTCAGTAAAAATAATGGCAATGATTGTTAACAAGATCAGTAACAAGGTCATCTTCCTTTCTAGGTTTCCAAGAGAGTGTGTTATTTTTTCCTGCTATATAGAGAAACAGGTTGGGGATTGAGTGAGTTGCCATGGCCTTACTAACTAATGGATAGTAAATTGAATTTCAATTCAATTCATTTCAACCCACAGACTCACAGAATGCCATAGAGATGGCCACATTAGCCACTGGGGGAGACACAAAGATTAGATAAGACATGATGCCTGGCCTTGAGGAGTTTACAGTCTGGGAAGAGGATCTGACAATTAACAAATGACTATCCTACATTTGAAGAGATCTGCTGTCCCTTCTATGTGGGATCTCTTCAACAATGCTGATCATAACCCATTTATGCCTGTGCTCAGTGACTTTTGTTCATGTCCTTCTATATATTTGCCTCAGGGCCCTGACCCAATGTGTAGGTGCCTTCCACCTAGTCTCAGGATGTCCATTCTCTTGTGCAATATATATATATATCAGAAATGAAAAAATATGAAATATAGTCCCATATGTATAGACAACACATATACTGGTAGGTACATGCATGTAATATGCATGTATGTGTGTGTGTATTTACACAGAGTGATAGACAAGCTAACTAGGTTATCTGTCTAATTGGACGATGACATTCTTCATCCACTCAGTTTTTCCTGTGTGGGTAGTTAGGCCAAACTCTTCTGAGTGGTTGGGAATTTTATTTAGGAATCTCCACAATGCTGCAATATTTGTGTTAATGTCACAAGATCACAGAGTTAGACAGATGGTCATCTATCGCCAGCTTTCCCTTAGCTGTATTTTACTAAGTAGACATATATCAGCACAATTTGATTTGGAGACTTCTGACTCCAAAGACGCTGTTCTTTCACTACACTAATGAAAGTATAAAAAAAACCCTTATCTTATGGTGTAATTTTGCTATCTCTTATACTTTATGTTTCTTCCTTAAGGATATGATTTCTCTCTCTTCACACTCAATTTGGAACAATGTACAACATGGAAACAATGCAAAAACTGACAAATTGAATTCTGTGGGGGTGGGAGAGGGAAGTAAGTTTAGGGGAAAAAATTGTGAAACTCAAATAAAATCTTTTATAAAAACAAAAAGTATAACAGTGCTTTTCAAAGTGGAAAGGAGGAAAGAACATGCTAAGATGAAGGGGTAGAGAAGGGAATAAGTATTTATACTCTTTGGTACTATGCTAAGTAAGCATTTTATAATTATTTCATTTGACCCTCACAACAACCCTAGGAAGTAGGTGTTATCATCTCCATTTCATAGAAGAGACAACTGAGGCAAATTAAGGTTAAGTAGTTTGCTCAGGGCCATGCAGCTAACAGGAATGTGAAGCTGGATTTGAATTCAAGTCTTCCTGATTCTAGGCCCAGGGCTATGTGCACCATGGGGCCTCCTTGCCACTTGAGGAAGAAGTCAGGCTAGGCAGTGGAGAGCCTCACAGCTTTGTGCATAGTAGGTCCTCCATAAGCATTCACTGAGTCAGTCCTCTGACTTCTCACTCCCAAGCCTGTACAGTTTCCACTTGACTATGCTGCCTCCCTACTCATTAAGGACTGCTCATTAACACATCCTGCTCATTAGGGACTAATTATATGGCAAGTCGGAAGGTTTACCATCCAGTTTTGAGTAATTTGAGTTTTTTAAAAAATCACCACCCCACAAATTCATACTCTAAATGTAAACAGGATAGTGTTAAGGCCCCAAAGCTTTGGAAATAACTCAGATGGGAAACCCATTTTTCCCCCCCAAAAAACATTGAAGCTAAGATCAACCATGGAAAACATGTCAATGAGTTTTGGTTTTTCAGAAAATTAATGAGTGGGGCCTAAAATGAACAAGATTTTATAGTATCCCATGGCTTCGGTGGGAGGAAGGTTGTATTTGATAATGAGTTTGAACTTAAGAAAAGCAAAGGGATTCTGAAGTTGTGGGTGAGGGGAAGTAGAGAGAGCTACTGGACCTGAAGTCAGGAAAACCTAGGTTCAAATCTTACCAGCTTATGTGACCTTGGGCAAGTCCCTTAAACCACTATCTATTTCAGTTTCTAAAGCAGAAATACTAACAAACTTACTTCCTAGTATTGTTGTGAGGATAAAATGAGGTAAGTTGTAAAATGTCATTCAAAGCATAATACACCAAATAAATGCTATTATTCTCTAATATCGTTCCCCTTCCTATTTAATCATTTATTTAGCCATTCATTCATTCATTCATTCATTAAATTACAGATTTAGAGCAGGAAGGAATATTTGAGGCCATCAAGTCTGACCCTCAAAGCCACCACTAACATCTTAATCTCAGTCCTCCAGACCTCTCTGCTTCAGCATGGTTAATTCCCATCTTCCCCTGGACATTCCTCTCTCCAGATTTTTCTACCTTTCCTCCTTTTGACCACTTCTCCTGTGACTCTTTTCTGGATCTTCACAAATATTATACCTTTTAGGGATGGCCCCAATGTTTTATCCTCAGTCCCTTTTCTTTTCACTGTTGAACAATCAACTCATATTATCAACCTCTCGAAAACACAGGCTGTGTAAAATGGATAGCCTGTAGGCAACTCAAACCGGATGTGCAGTAGGCATCTCCAACTTAATAGAGCTCATTTTTACTCCCCAAACTGTCCTCCCTTCTATGATTGTGGAAGAAGCCACCATTCTCTTAGTCATATGGGCTCACAACCATGGAATCATCCACAATCCCTCAATCTCTCTCACCCCACATATTCAAATTGACAGATTTTGTCCTTTTTATGTCTTCCTCTTATCTATCTTTACATCGTATATATATATATATGTATATATGTGTGTGTAAGTATATATTTATATTCATCTACATATATATATATATATATATATATATATATATATATATATATATAGAGAGAGAGAGAGAGAGAGAGAGAGAGAGAGAGAGAGAGAATGTGCCTGCTTGTTACTACCTCTGCTCTGGCTCCCTATCACCTCTGCAATCAAATATTAATTCCAGCTCTTCATAGCCTGACCCTTACAACCCAATCCCATTCCCCTGCCTTAGCATGGACTCTCCTTCCTCACCTCCACCTCTTAGTTTTTCTGGATTCAAGATTCAGTTGAAATTTCACCTTCTGACCTTTTCTAGTGCCTCCTTCCCTTCCCAGATGTTAGCAACTTCCTCTTATTATGTTTCTTATATATACCTAAATATTTAGAGAGCTTTTCCTCCAGCAAAATGGAAGTGCTTGAATAGTTTTGCTGCCCTCTCCAAGCCCAGCCCTTAGTACCTGCACATTTGTTTGTTGACTGACCGACTCATAGGGGAAAAAACCTGGGGAGAAGAAACACGATAGCTTAATCGAATTATAGATTTCCAGGATGAAGAGAATTGCTTAGAGAGAGTGGATGATAACCATAAAACCCCTGAAACAAAGGGGGAGGAAAGTATATGGTTAACAGATGAGGTTAGTAGCATCAAAGTACAGAGAGGAGGAAGGGGAATCATGGGGAAACTTGGAGAAAATCAGCTTTAGTGTAGAGATGGGCAGGAATCCAGATGTCAAGGGGATGGGAGGCAGTGGAAGCAATAGACACAGCCAATGTTTTCAAAAGGTTGAGACCGAACTGCAGATGAGTCATTGTCATGACTGGAGTAGGTTGATGAGAAGCCTTGGAAAAAGGAGAGGTCAAAGATGAATAAAATAGATCTTTGTGAAACCCCAGAGAAGAGAGAAACGAGCTGAATAGTGCAGGTAGACGGGATTAGTGGGACTTTAATTGGCAGGAAGACTGCAAGGACTTGCGTTCAAATCTCACCTTCGGAGATTATTATTATTTTTGTATGTATGGCATTTGATCTAAGGTTTTGATATCTCCTTTTCAGCTATAAATGAGGGGAGAGTTCTCTGGGGTCTCTCCTAGCTCTAGCTAGAGGATTCTTCTAGAGCTCAGGGCAAACACTAAGAGATTGACTTGGTTGGGGCTGTGTGGTCATTGGACTCCCAGCTAGGGCAGTGGCCCTAAAATAAGCAAATTACAAGAAACGTTGCAGTTTTTACTGTAGCCTCACCCAAGTCTTGGGCAATTATTAAAAAAAAAAGGTTTCTGCAAACAAAAAAATATGTCCCATCTTCTCCCCCTCCCCTCCCCTCCCCTCCTATATCCCTTTAAGACGGAGAATTTTATTTTTGGTTCTGTTGGCTTTAAAATGTAAAACCTGCTCCTCGTGTTTGGGGGAGGGGGTGCCCCACTGCACGAAAACCCCCCGAGGCTAGGGATCCTTTCATTTCGGCTCCTGTCTTCTCGTGTAGCAGGCTCCCTGAACATAGTGGGCATCTGTGATGGGGCGACTGATGAAGTGAGCAAAGTGAAGCCAGACTGCTGGCTCTCTTGGAGCCCCTGGAAGAGCCTACGGCAAAGCGGCTGGTGACGATCCTGCAGCAGGATCTTCTGGTAGTCTAGAAAGAGCCAGGAAATGGGACGCTGCAGTTTCCTGCCAGGAGTCACTGAGATGCTACATAAGACAATGCCTTGCTTGTACTTGCACTGCTTAATGGTGGAAGAAAATACCCTGCGTCCCATGCAGGGGAACTCCTGAATGAACGCGATCCCCCATTCTGGACATGGACTGTTCTGCGCGCGGAGTCACGGCCAGACAGTGAACAAACTGGCACTTGTGAAACGTGGACCTTTAGCGGCGCAGCGCGTCATCCCAGTGCCTTCAAAGCAGAAGCATTTTAGTGAAGAACCTGATTTTTTACTCTTGTTAATTGCGAGTAATTATCAGGTCCCCAAATGTTAAGACACTTCATCAGACGCTCTGCTGGAAGGGGGAGGGGAGGGAAGGGAAGGAAAAAGCAAAAGGAAAGGTGGTTCCCTTCGGTTTTCCAAGCCTTGGTTTCGACCTCCCCAAAGGGATGATAGGACCGAACGTGGAGAGGGTGCAACAGCTCAGCCCCCGCAGTCCTCTTCTCTCACCTTGTTTTCAGTGGCCCTTGGACACTGACAAATACCCAGCGGAGGGTGTGTGTGTGTGTGTGTGTGTGTGTGTGTGTGTGTGTGTGTGTGTGTGTGTGTGTGTGTGTGTGTGTGACAAATACCCAAATGAGTGTGTGTGGGGGGACCAGATAGAAATGCAGCCTCAGGTGTTGTTCTGAAGTCAGAAAGGAGCGGGTCGGAGGTGCCTGGACTGGCCGGAGAAAGTGGCACGGGCTGGAGGGTCTTAGCTGGGGGGGGGGGGGGGGCGCTGTCCTTAGACCTGAGAATAACGGCTCAACCCGCCGCCCAAGGGGGAAGTCCCGTGGGACACCCCCCTCCAGAGAAGAGCATTGCTGTGTCGCAAGTTGGGGTGCAACATCCCCCTCTCCCACCCCCGAAGCGGGATGGGCAATAGGAGGGAGGGAAGATAGCGGGGGAGGGAGGGCAGACGCCTTTCTGCAGAGAGGAGCCGATGTGGGGGGCTGGGGTAGGTGGCGTGGGGGGAGGGGGTTATGCCTGCATACCTCCAGAGCGTCCACACGGGCGCGGGCACGCGCGCTGCACACACACACACACACACACACACACACACACACACAAACACACACACCCTTCTGCACGCGTGCTTGGACTCCATCCCTAGGCTGCGAACCGCGTGGTCCGCTCTGCTTGTGGGGACCCCAAGACCCCCCAGCTCTACCCCGCCCCCGCCAGCTCCCGGGCTGCGGCAGACCCGGGGACCCGCTGGAAGGAGGCCCGCGGCCGTGGCCCCACTTCAGCTTCCCCCCTTTCTCTGCTTGGACCCCCAAGTCCGGGCCGCCGGCGGCCAAGCATCGCAACCCCCCCACCCCGTCGCCGCCGCCGCCCTCAGCGCCGTGACTCTCAGCGGGATGGGAAAGTGGCTGAGGGGGGGTCACCCAGATCTGGACTTGGGGGGGCGATGGGGGAGCCCAAAGGGGTGGGGAGAGAGCGACCGCAGCGAGCACGGCCCCAGCCCGGCAAACCGGGGTGAAGTGGGTGCCCCGGCCGCGCCCTGGGGAATAGGGAGGGCACCCACATCCAGACCGAGGCACTCGGGGGGCCCAGAGCCGGCCCCTTGCTCTCTGTATTCACTTTAGGCCCTCTTCTGGCCTTCTGGCCCCCTGAGCCAAGAAGAGTGCCTGTGGGGGCGCCCGGCACCTCCAGGGCGTGGCGGAGGGACCCAGGCAAGGTGGGCGGTGGCCGGAGGGGAGGGGCCCGGGCTGCAGCAGCTGGAGTCTGGCGCAGGATGGGGGAGGGCCGGGTGGTGCGGCAGGCGAGGAGGCTGCAGGAGGAGGAGGAGGAGGAGGAGGAGGAGGAGGAGGAGGAGGAGGAGGAAGAGGAGGAGGAAGAGGGAGGAGGGGAGGAGGAGGAGAAGGAGGAGGAGGAGAGGAGGAGGAAGAGGAAGAGGAGGAGGAGGAGGGGAGGAGGACGAGGAGGAGGAGGAGGAGGAGGGGAGGAGGGAAGGAGGAGGAGGAGGGGAGGAGGAGGAGGAGGGGAGGAGGAAGAGGAGGAGGAGGGGGAGAGGAGGAGGAGGAGGGGAGGAGGAGGAGGAGGACGAGGAGGAGGAGGAGGACGAGGAGGAGGGGAGTAGGGGTGGAGGAGGGGTGGAGGAGGAGAGGAGCAGGAGGAAGAAGAGGAGGAGGAGGAGGAAGAGGAGGAGGGAGGGGCCTGAACGAAACACGCGGCCGCCCTGCACAAGTTCCAACCCAATGGTGATGCTGCTCTGCCAACATTAACCCGTGAACTTGGGGGGGGTGCGGGAGGGGGCTATGGGGTGAGCTGGGGAGGGCGCGGAAGGACCTTTCTTCTGGTTTAAACCAGCGTAGAGCGCTCCCCCGGTCTCTCCAGCAAGCCACGAAAGCTTGGGACAGTGTCTAGCCCCCTCCTCCTCTTTTCTTGCACCCCAAATGCGGCTAGGTCGATCGCAAGGGGCACCCACCCAACTGGAAAGCTGTGGGTGTCTCTGCCTTCCTGCCCTTACCCAGCAGATCTCGAACCTTCCATCAGCCCCAAGTCAAACTCCCCGGGAAAGAAAGCGTCTTGAAACAATCCTTCGCCCCCCCCCCCCCATACACACACAGTAATAAACGCATCTACAGTGTGTATGGGCTGCTGTTAATCGCTAGGAGACGCACAGCAGAGATTAGAGTTTTGATCGGTGCAATCGTGGGGTACCACCCCAGACTCCTGCCCCATCCGCCTGGGTGTATTTGCCTCTAAAAGAGAAGCCCTACTGCCGGACCACTCCAGGGACTTGGAGGATGAAGGGGGGGGGGGGGAATCTGCCAGCTGAGGGGGCCCTGAGCTGAGGGGGCGGAGGGACCCAACGACTCATTGATTGGGAGAAAAGGGACCTCGGCCACATAAAGGCTACCGAGAACCTCGGGAGTCAGGCGGGAGACGGGGTCTCCTTCCCCTTTAAAGCGTCCACACCCTCGTTATGCCATAGCTACACCCAGCCTTTAGGTGTGCCTTCATTTCCGCCACAGTCACTGTTCAAAAAGCATCTTCCCAGCTCCAGGGGGCAGTTCCGCCCGCCCATCCCTCCCTGGGGCTCGGGCAAGTCCCGATCAGGCGCCGGGCCCGGCCCAGCGGCCTCTCAGCCTCCAAGGCCCAGGACTGAACCTGTTCAGTGTAGAACCTGAGGAGGGGCGACTGGCCTCCGAGGAGCGGTGAGAGCAAGAGTACCAAGGAGTCCAGAAACTCCTGACCCACGGGGGCTGAGCTGAAGATGATCTGGGTCACCATTCACCAAGGCTCTGGAGTCCTTCCGTACATGCACACAGCATACATGCATGTCAGACATGCACATACATATAGTATACACTCATATGTGTGTATGCATGGATCTATAGCTAGCTCTAGCTCTGTCTCTGTCTCTCTGTGACTCTCGGTAACTGTCTTTTTCTGTCTGTCTGCCTCTGTCTCTCTGTCTTCTCTCTCCCCTCTCTCTCTCTCTATACATATACATACATATATATATATGTATATATATATATATGTATGTATATGTATAAACCCAGGATAAGTTTTGTACAATGGGCTGCCATCTCAGCTCTGCCTCCTTTCCAGAGCCTGTCACCTCGAGGGTGAATACTGAACCCTGCCTTGCTGTCCGAATCCAATTGCCTTTCCCTCCAAGTGCGG